>NW_024096688.1:0-301814 GCF_016545835.1 Crotalus tigris
TGGAGGGGTTTAAAGTGGCTAATGATGCAGCCGTGGTCTGGCTTCTGGTTGTGGTCGTGCCTCGTCATCGGTGTGGCTTTGGGTTTGTTTTTTGCGTGGATGTGTGGTGGTGACATCCTGTGTGGTTTTTGTGAGTGTGGGTCTGGTATCATTTTTTGTGTTAGGGAGTCGTTTGTCAATAAGGGCGGGTTTCCAATGGCTGGTAGGCGGGAGGTATCATCTCGCTTGTTCATGCTGTGTGGGCGTTTTTCTATCTCGATGGCTTCTCTGATTATTCTGTTATTAAAATGTTCACTTTTGGCAATGGTTCTGGTATTTTTAAAGTCAATTTCATGTCCTGTGGCTTTAAGGTGTTGGACCATGGAAGATGTTGGTTCCTCTTTTTTGACTGAGTTCTTATGTTCTTCAATGCGTGCACTTATTCTTCTGTTGGTTTGTCCGATGTGTGTGTTGGGACAAGCAGTGCATGGGATTTCATATACTCCTTGATTTTCTAACTCAATTTTATCTTTGGGGTTTCTAAGGATGGTGGATATTTTTCTGTTTGTGCAGAATGCTGTTTTGATGTTGTGTTTATGTAGGATCTTACTGATTCTGTCTGTGGTGCCTTTTATGTATGGGAGGAGGGCTTTGCCGTTTTCTTGTTCTTCGTCTTGGATTTTAGTGGGGGTTTCTTTTTGGATTAGGTTTTGGATTAGCCAATCAGAGCACAGCCAAGCCCCTAACCAATCAGAACATACCTCCACCCAATCAGAACACAGCCAAGCTCCCACCCAATCAGTTCATACCCCCACTGGCAGTTAAAAGGAAGAAACAGCTAAGACCACACATTGCTCCTCGAAGCACGAAGCTGAAAACACCAGCCTGAAGATGACGAATGGGACTTCGTCGAAACATCGCCAAGACACTTCCAATATATATATATATATGATTTTAATTCCAAAGTCTTCACACCTGCTTTTTTGAAAGTAAACAGAAATTCGTCCCCTTAGAAAATTATCTTTCTATATGACTATGACTAGCTTCCAAATTAAAAATTTAAGCCAAAGCATCACATATATAAATAGTTAAAAGAAAATAAAAAGTAAGGTAATACAATAAATTATAAAATCAATACTGAATATTGAAATGCCTCTCAGCTTAGTAATCCTCAGTAATTTCAAAATTCCTATTCCATTGACTTTCCTATTCCACAGAAGTATTTTTTTTCAAGAAACAGGAAAATGTGGCATCTTATTGATGCATCAAAATGAACATTCTTCTCATGTTGTATATATTTGTATGTGAAATTATATTGCATGTATTTGTAAATGACATAAAGATTTACTTTCTCTCATTCACTTTCTTTAACAATATGATCTGCATGTTTTTGTTAGTTGCCGTCTTACCTTGATTTGCAGTCCCTGATATCAGCAGATTATGTTTTTGGGGAGCTTTAACCAATTGTCTGAGTTTTACTGTCCCAGTACCTTGAAAAACAATGCAAAAGCAACGGATCAGATCAAAGATAAAACATTTTCTAAAATATTGAACAAGATATAATAATAAATATGAAAATAAGCATGGATTGCCTTACAAATCTTAAGTAAACATTATTGACAGAATATGTGTGAAGTCCTTTTAATTCTTAAAACACAACATAATTAGCTGTATAGAGTCACAGTGAGTGAAAGTATTGTTTCTCCTTCCTTAGAACATGCTACAATATGTGAAACTAAAAGATGTTTATTACTTACTTGGTAGAAAGTAAACGGCCTTAACTTAAAGCACTGAATTGTCTTTGGTCCCTGAATGAATGCATCATTGTTTTAACTCTCCGCTTAAACAAGTTTTGTTTGTTGACTCATTTTTACTTAATTTAATGAGTACTTTAATCTAGAATATTATGTCCTTTCCAAACACATGGCATGAAAACACCAAGCGACTTATTTGGAATCCTCAGACAAAGTGGCCTTCAGAGAGTGATATTTTGTTATTCTGGTGAGTAGGCAAAGAAACAGCAGTCTCAGCATAGGCATTCACAATGATTTGTGCTTGCTATTTGTTGACCTATTCTGCAGACTTAAGTGGTAACCGAACTTTCTCAGCTTGATAAATTAGAGTAATGCAAGTAAACAAATGTGGAAATATTAATAATGGCAAACATTCAATAGTTTTTGCAACATAACTCATCTCTTCCGCTGGGAAAAATATAGAGGGGAAGCTAAGCTTGTCAATATTCTGGCACAAGATTTTCCTGACGATATTTACTGAAAGTTTAAGGCACTTGGCTGCCCAGCTCATGCTGCTGCCATGTTTCTGTTATTTTACTAATGCTAAAACTGTTTTTCAGACAGCATATTTTAAAAGGCAAACCTTCAGAGTTAATTGCCCTCTTAGTCTGGTCTAGCTAATTTTTATATTAGGTGTACTCAAATGTAATGTTCCCTAGCTGGAGTAATGTACTAAATGTATTTGTTCTTTAGTACAGAGACCTGAGAACATCCTGGCTTGAGATTTACCAACATGTCTTGCAAGAATCTCTGTCAGACACTCACTGTCATTTGTGGCCTTAAAGGTCAGAGAATAGGAATATGTTTCTCAGGTGATTCTGGTCTCACATTATCTCTCTAAACCATATATTCAGGAGATATGCCTTTAGTGAAACTATAAAAGGAATTCATCCAAATACATATTTTAAAAATCTTGCCTTTATTATTTTTATAAATAACTCAAGGTGGTGAACATACCTAATATTCTTTCCTCTTCCTATTTTCCTCACAACAATAACTCACCTGTGAGGTGAGTTGGGCTGAGAAAAAGTGACTGGCCCAAAGTCAGCCAGCCAGCTTTCATGCCTAAGGCAGGAGTAGAACTCACTGTGTCCTGATACCTCAGCTACCAGATCAAATCCATAAACAAGTCTGACTTAAATACAGAGTTAGAAGCTTGTTGTATCCCTTTGTATGCTTGTAGGGATATCTTGGCCTCCTGGATAATGGAGATACTTCTCTTTAGTAAATTGAAACATGTCTATTTTCTATTGAGAAGTTACAGCCCAGGGGTGCTAAAACATCAGATATTCAAAGATAACATTAAATAAATAGCAAAGAGAACAGCTTAGTGGATGCTTGGAGAATACTGTAAATGAAGCTCATGCAGAAATTCATTAAACATGTCCTACCTTCTGCAGATAAAGCACATGTGTCTTTAATGTCATGGGCCTTTTCTAAGTGAATGCCATCAAAGTTCATTGGAAGGGAAAGTAAGTTTATCGCTGCTATCTATGTGGTTACAATTCTTATCAGTATAGATAATACAGGAAAGCTGGACTTTCCAGAGGAATGAGCTGGATTTAAATTTATTAAGATAAAAGAAAGAATTGATTGGCAGTATGATACCATAACAGAATATCAATAATAAATAAGCTCTGATGAACACAAACAAATGTTTTCATGTTTGCTATAAAGTAGAAACATAGGTTCTCCTGTCAGACACACACTGCTTAATGCAGGGGTCTTCAAACTTGGCCCTTTTATGACTTGTGGACTTCAACTCCCAAAATTCTGGGAGTTGAAGTCCATAAGTCATAAAAGGGCTAAGTTTGAAGACCCCTGGATTAATGCAATGTGGGTTAGATATTGTGAACAACAAGCCTATAAAGACAACTTATAAATGCACTGACTCTGTACAGATGAATGTGTGGAAAACAAAGAGAGAATGAAATGCCTATCATAATTTGTATATAAGACTTGTAACCTCTGTTTGCATTTTATTACATAGTTGTTTGCTTTTCTATTCAAGATATAATCATCTTTCTATTGTGCATCTCATATATACAATCTGATTTCTAATCCCAAAATTGATTGCATTTTATATTGAGTTACTTGGGGAAATGATTTTGTTCAATCTTTCTGATAAATAGTGTTTCTTAATTAGATGGATAAGAATTTAAAAGCAACATGAATCTAAATGATCCAATGCACTATGATCAAATGCATTATGTTGTTAAATTCAGTTCTGTCATGACAAGCTAGGGAAATGGTAAGCAGCAATGGACAAGATGGCAAAACCAGAGTAATGTTACAAGTAGCAAATGTGTTAGAAGTGTTGCTGTGAATTATAAGAATATAACCTTGATTTGTTAAGTAAAATATCAAATAAGCCAAAAGAGTTCTGAGACAGGCCAAATCAGAATGGATAAACTTAATTGAATAGTTTGATCCATCTGCATATCTGAAAAGCTAAAAGGTAAATAAATGAGAAAATGTCTCCAGACCTGCCCAGTCATCCAATACGTAGCATGCTTTAATAGGGATTTAGAAATATTTCAAAGCCAAAGTTGGTTGTAAAGAGCATTAGTCATCTTATGCTAGACAGGCCTTTACCAGTGGTTCATATTTATTGCAAATTCCTAATATGAGTTGCATTACAGGAGAAGAGTTTTAATACACAGGGGCAGTATGATGTATTGAAGAGTCTTTTAAATCCGATGTTGTTTGCTATTTAACACTTGGCCTTGAAGTTGCAATCTAGGTTTTTGGGATTTCAAGTATTAAATGGATCACAGGTTTAGAATCTTAGGAAACAGGCAGGTGAGACCCAACAAATTTCTATTCATGAAACATGTGATCAGAGATTGGCTAACAGGCTCTATCCATATTTGGAACAGTTGAGATTAATTTTAACCTGCCAATCTGATTGAAACCTTTATAGTTTTTGTTGATGATGATAATCCTATTAATTTAATATAGGTTGTCCTCTTTCACCTAATCTTCTGGTATGCTTACTCAATAGAGTTCATAGATGAGGAGATGGAATATCTACAGTATTAGTCAAGATCCTGACAGTCTATTAATATCACAACTAGAAAACAGGAACAAGGCTGAATTTAAGGGAGCAATATAAAAGATATCAGGAAATGAGAAGGAACTGCTGAAGTTTAAAGAATGAAAAAATTCCAACAATACCTGAATACATACCAAATCAAAGTGAGCCATGAGTCAAGATAAAGAAAACATTTGAGGAAGAGTTTTTTTTCAAGATGATGAATTCCATCATGGTGTCAGACAATTAATATCAGCTATGTTTCAAGGGAAACAACCTGTTTGCAGCATTTAGGCCAGTGCCTCATAGGCCTCAGTATTCCCCATAGCTGCAGATCTTACCTTTGTATATAATTCCCTTCTGAAGATGTCTGTGCATAACCAATCTTCTCATGATCTTGTTTTTTCCACAATTTTATGTGCATTCCTTTTATTTGATGAATTGATCTACTTCTCACACTGATTTGACTTGCTTTAATCTGATGAACATTTCATTTCAAATGTTTTATTGCTTTTCACACTTGTAAGCAAGATAGTCTCCCCTTATTTTGGGTTGGATATTCAGTTCCTTATAATTTATCACAGTTATGAGGAACTTGTGAACTTTCAGATTATTTTTGAC
Organism: Crotalus tigris; assembly: GCF_016545835.1. NCBI lineage: Eukaryota > Metazoa > Chordata > Lepidosauria > Squamata > Viperidae > Crotalus > Crotalus tigris. The sequence goes on from NW_024096688.1 coordinate 5,428, forward strand.
CTCCAGCTCTTTGAAGTCCTGACCAACATCCAGTGATATGCTCAGACTGTTCAGCTTCAGAGAGAAGGGCATAGATTTCTCATTCTTCTTAAAATCTGTCATTAAAAACTAGTGACCACCATATTAAAAAAGCATATACTGGTAATCCTCAATTTATGACCATAACAGAGCCCCAAATTTCCATTCTAAATCATGACAGTTGTAAGTCGAGATACCTACATGACTGGACCTGATTTTATGACCTTCCTTTTTACAGAAATCATTAAGTGAATAGCAATAGCAGGAGCACTCTCTAAGTGATTTACAGAGTCAGCCTATTGCCCCCAACAATCTGGGTCCTCATTTTAGCAACTGGGAAGGATGGAAGGCTGAGTCAACCTTGAGCCGGTGAGACTCAAACTGCTGAACTACTGGCAATTGGCAGTCAGCAGAATTAGAACTGCAGTACTGCATTCTAATCACTGCACTACCACCATGATTGCTCACTGTACACAGAAATCATTAAGTAAATCCTTGTAAGAGCTGAAGAGGCCCACTTGGATGAGAAGTGAAATGTCTTCAAAGACAAACAAAAAATTCCAGTTGCCTCTTGAAAAAGCACCTTTGGGATGTATTCCTATACTGTATTTTGCTGGAAACCAGCCCCAAAAGGCCAGAAATAAGCAACAAAAAGCATAAACCATGGTAACGTAACCACAGAATGCTGCAACTAGCCTAAAAATAAGCTGGTGCAGTGGTGGGATTCAGCCAGTTTGCACCACTTCGGAAGAACTGGTAGCTAATTTTTTGTTGCCCAAGCCCAGAATGGACTTCCAGAAGCAGCATCCACACAGAGAACCAGTTATTTGCATATTTGAATCCCACCACTGGCTGGGTGCCAAGAACTGAAATCCAGTCATGCGACTGCAGGAATCTCTGTAAACATTGTAACTCCAGAACTCAGTCATAAGTAGATTTTGGGTGATTCCATCATAATTTCAACCAGTGGCTAAATGAATTAGTCATTAAGCAAGGACTACCACTAATGTAATATATGCCCAGTTCAAAATATAATTTTAACTTTGGGTTATCATTTTTTTTTATAATTATTACTGTACCTTTTAAAATAATAGCATGCACAATTGTGCAATCCATGGTTTATAGGCGAGATAGAAATAAGTAGAACAAATGAGTGCACTTTATATTAATGGAACAATTATTTATTTCTCATTAAAAAGTGATTAGGAAAACACTTGCTGTTTATGATAAGGCATAAACAGTTCACTGAAAAAACACTTGGCAATATGAATTAGTTATAACATTTATTACTTGAAAACTAATAGGGGTCTTTATTAAAGGGTTTGTACTCTATACACCATATTACACAATTTGTGGGCATAGAAGAAGTTGCAAAGAAACTGATGCTACAGTTAAAAATCATGCATGCCTATGTAATAGGACAGAGGTCCCCAACCTTTTGGGCACCAGGGACCAGTTCCATGGAGATAGGTTTTTCCATGGACTGGAGGGTCCGTGGTTTTGTGTGCTGCCTGCATCCCTCAGATGGGGCTTTGCTTGTTTGTGTGGAACAGTTGCTGGCATGCTGCGGCCTGGTACTGGTCCACAGACGGGGGTTGGGGATCCCTGTAATAGGGGACAGTTAAAACATATATTTCTCATGCCACCATTCTGAAATGCTTATAGAGGTGAAGAGATGAACTTTTCTGTCATTTGTTTTCCTTCCAGAAAGTCCTCTAGAGTGGTAATATTGGCTTTCTGGCAATTCAGATCTTTGTCATTTAATCAGTCAAAATGTTGATCTCCTAATCTACTAAGACTCAAAATAAAGTTACTATATATGCCTTTCTATTGAAGACATATTTTATCAAGATAAATAAACATGCAGAATTTAAAGAGAAAGCAAACCGCACTCAATAGCATGAGTTTTAATTAGCAGATATTGGTTGGCTTCAGAAAAAAAAAATCTGGTTTATTTATTTCTTAAATAGTCATTGCTTGCTCCTTGCATTTGAAGCTAGAAAACTCAATTGCACATTAAAGGGCTTCTCTTTTCCGTGAAGCTGCAGAGCAGAGCAATCATTTTCAGCCGTCTTGTGAAGAATTATTGTTTCTCCATCCTAAAGGAATGAAAAGAAAAAAGAAGAAGAAAAACCATGCAGTTGGGCATAAAGGCTTTTGTCTCACTAAAAGAAGACTATACATTGGCAAATTGTAGATGTTTTTTTTTTCCCCAATACTCCTTTTCCTGACATCATCTGATCCACTGGATACATATGTGTAACGGTTGGTGAGGATGAGTATGGTTGGTGAGATAGGAGGAAGAGGCGCAGACTGGACAACCAAAATGTAAAAATTATCTCGGCCTGCAGAAGAAAGTAACTTTTTAGAAAGGACTCTCTTGCAAGACTAAGTTAGCCCTTTGAAGTAGTCCAGAGAAGAAGCACAATGAATACTAGCCCAATCTTTATTGTAAGGTTACATCAACAGAATGATGTTAGTCTTTTGAGGTAATCAAGACAAGAAGCAAAACCAGAAGTATTAGCTTATTGTAAGGTTATGTGAACAAAACCTTGTAAGACTAAAAGTATATCTTCTCTCCATTATGTTTATTCTCTGGAAAACTAGAGAATAAGCAGTCTCTTCCAAATTGCTTCCTATGCCAGCTCTCCTTCTGTTGGCTGAGCTATTTTTTATAACCAATTGTCCAGTCTGTGCCTCTTTCTCCTGTCTCTCAAGGTCATTAAAATGCATATCTAGAATTTGGCTCTTCAGTTGTATTCAGTTCTTCAATCCAAGGCATTCAGTTAGGTAGTTCATATGTAGATAGGTCATTCAGGAGTCACTTACTGTATAAAACATAAAATAAGGTAAAGGAATGCTACATATTAATGGTAGAGCATCCATAAAGGGATCTTTCTCAGTAACAGTATAGAAAAGATTAATGACAAGAATGACTTGGTTTACCACTATTTCCTGGATTAACTCTACCACAATAGTTTTTTTTCCCATAACATAAAGAATATTTTAGCAATGTTCTACAATTAACAAACTATGGATTTTGGCAGATAAGGAATAAATTATAGGAATGTATTTATTTGTGAAATGTTATTGATTTATTTTACATAAATTATACAATTTATTTATGAAATTATAATGGAAACTAATCAAGGAGAGAAGCAACCTAGAACTGAGAGGGAGAGAGAGAGAGAGATTAGTTTCCTATCCCTAGAATTTAGTTTCTGAATGTTAAATTATTGACTAGTAAAATGTTGTGATGTTGGTGTGGTGTTAGATAAGGTTACTAATGAAAGTTTTTTTAAAAAGAGGGAGGAAGATTTTGAGGGTATTTTTTTTAAAGAAACAAATTTAAATTTAAGAGAAAATGAACCTTAAACATTTATTCAGTTCTACTGGAAGCTATTATATATAATATTACAATCACCCATTTAATGTTCACCCTAGTCATTCTTAAAGAATATAGGTTAAATTATTGACATAATGGAATGCTTTTAATTTTACCATTGAATGTAACTTTTACTGGTTGATGACCAAAATAAAGATTACAACTACTATTAATAACTACTAACCTCTAGCAGGGTTGTCCTGAAATTTATTAAAGACTACTAGAAGAAATTAGACAGATAGGTAGATAGATAGGTAGGTAGATAGATAGATAGATAGATAGATAGATAGATAGATAGATAGATAGATAGATAGATAGATAGATAGATAGATAGATAGATAAGAGGGAGAGGGAGAGGGAGGGAGAGATAGATAGATAGATAGATGGGAGGGAGAGAGAGAGAGAGAGAGAGAGAGAGAGAGAGAGAGAGAGAGAAGAATAAATATTGATAGAGTATCATTTTCACCACAGGTTTTTATGCACTTTCTGCATAGATGTGATGAAGTGGTTGATTACTGACTGACTGATTGAGATATAGCCATTATCTCAATTGCCTATGTGGAGCTTGCCAGAATTTAAATGTTGGAGGAAGGGATTCTTGCTTAATTCCCCACCACCACCACCATATATACAACATGGTACAATTTGGAAAGAATGATCAGAACATTGACTCATGGTTCCTATCACTTTCATTGCTGGCTGTTGTGAAAAGAAGTGTGCCTTCAGCAGGCAAAAACTGTCAGGAATACATAATCTATGTTGGCAAGGATGACTGTGTTTGGCATTTACCCACTGCTGCACAGAGCAGATGGCTTGCCAAAAATAAATTAATATAAAATAAAATATACATGGCTATTTTCCAGAAATACATTGATTTTAAAGAGAGAGGGAGAGGGAGAGGGGTATTCAAAAACACAGAAAGTAATACATAGTTTTTAGCTGGAGAGGTAAATAATGGCAATAGCAAGAAATGTGCTTTTGCTTTTGGAAAAAAAAAAACATAATTAGTCCTTAGATAGAATCTATTTGGTTGAAGAAGAAAGTCTTCCATAGGTGTATGGTTCAGCAATTCTTTAGCAACACACCTCATATTCCTGAACTTCAGGCCAGCCAATTCTCATAACCAGAAACAGATGCCGGAGAACAGTTGTTGCTTGTCTCAAATTCCTTCTGCTGTCTCTGATTGCTGAAATTAGTCTGTTGGTTCAAGGAGTACTTGTTGAAACCCCCTGGTTAGATTTTGACTAGAATATTCATCACTACTATTCATTTGAAGCTTTACCATTTTCCACTGCACATTTGTTTATTCTTTTGCTACCAGTTTTGCCTCATTCAACCTAAAGGGGGTGTCACTTGTAGACACTTTCTGTCTCAAATATTTTAGGTTACACAAGTGAGAGAAATCTGTATGCCAAAAAGAGGTTATTTAGATACAAGATATTCCAACATGATTCATGTGAGAGAGGATCATTATACTAAGATTACAGAAAATGTTCGTGTTATGAAAACACAATGATATTTTTCATGTGTATTCAGTGGAACTGTACTTTATTTGGCATATACTGAAGAAGCTGTGACTTTTCTTTTTGCAAGCTCCATTTGCACTTAATGAATGACTGCAACATTTTTGAATCACTTTTATTATCTTTATTATATTACATATCTCAAGAAAATGGAGATCAGGTATAGATTCAAGTACTGTCTGGTTATTTCCAATGCCTAGAAATATTTTTTAGATATTTTAAGTTTTCAGTTTTGGATGAAATGTAGAAATAAGATCAGATATCTTGAGATAATTTTGAATTTTGCAAAAAACCTACACTTGAAGTGGATACAAATTCGCAGATGACACCAAGCTGGCAGGAATAGCCAACACTCCAGAAGACAGGCTTAGGATACAGGAGGATCTGGACAGACTTGAACACTGGGCACTATCTAACAAAATGAAATTCAATGGTGAAAAAATTAAGGTTCTACATTTAGGCAAGAAAAACCAAATGTACAGGTATAGTATAGGGGGTGCCTTGCTCAATAGTAGTAACTGAGAGAGGGATCTCGGGGTCCTAGTGGACAATCACTTAAATATGAGCCAACAGTGTGCTGCAGCTGCCAAAAAGGCCAACACAGTGCTGGGCTGAATTAACGGAGGGATAGAATCAAGATCACGTGATGTATTAATACCACTTTACAATGCCTTGGGGCTGCCACAAAGAAGAGGGTGTCAAGCTATTTTCCAAGGCAGCTGAAGGCAGGACAAGAAGCAATGGATGGAAACTAATGAAGGAGAGAAGCAACCTAGAACTAAGGAGAAACTTGCTGACAGTTAGAACAATTAACCAGTGGAACACCCTGCCTTCAGAAGCGGTGAATGCTCCAACACTGGAAGTTTTTAAGAAGAGACTGGACAGCCATTTGTCTGAAATGGTATAGGATTTCCTGCCTGAGCAGGGGGTTGGACTAGATGACCTCCATGGTCCCTTCCAACTTTAAAAAAAAGATACATTTTTCAAGTTCACTTTTTTCATAATTGCTGGTAAGTACAAAATCTATAATTTTAATTTGTGCTATATTTAAATATATACATATAACAGTGATATTAATGGCATGTAAAGAAGGGAATGGAGGAAGGAAGGAAGGAAAGAATGGAAGGAGGGAGGGAGGAAGGAAGGAAGGAAGGAAGGAAGGAAGGAAGGAAGGAAGGAAGGAAGGAAGGAAGGAAAGAAGGAAGGAAAGAAGGAATTTTACATCATAAAAATTTGGCCAAATTGGTAAATGAACAAACAAAAAAACCCATTACTACTTATTTTTTTCTATTTTACAAAAAAGAAAGAAACATTCATTCTGTGGTTAACAAACTGCATCTATAAACAATCCAGTGCTGCAAATCCCAGCTAGATTTTTTTCCAATATTGCAAAATAATTATCTGGATCTTTCAAGCACATGTACCATCTTCTATTTCAGTCACAGAAAATGTAGCAAAGAAGAACATGCACCTCCCTGAAAGTAATCATTCTAAAATTGTGTTTATACTCTTGGAGATTTCCGGTCAAAATACTAATACTTCAGTGTCAATTGGGGGCTCCTTTTGCATCCCTGTGCAGTTGACCACTGAAGTGGTATCCATTTATCTACTTGTGGTCACCTGCTTTCAAATCTCTGTGTCGGCAGAAGCTGGAGCATGTGATGGGAAGTAATCCGTCTTGTAGCACCAATGGGTCTCAAACATGAGGCTGCTGATCATTAGAGTTCTAACCTTGTGAGCACTGCACTCTTAGGTAAAAATAAGAATCGTAGAAAAAGCCAAAATTATAGTCTTCATGTTCTAGCTTTTGAACTCTACTTCCAATAATTCTTGCTTAAAAATACAGTTCTTAGAATTAAAATGAGACAATAACCATATATGAAAATGTCATAGAGACTCTTGAATGTATTGGTAGTATTCTTATTTTGGCACTTCTGAAGAAGAATGGTGGACTGAAGATGGCTCTATGAAAAGCAAAACCAACATTTGCAACTAACAATAGTGAGCTGACTAGTAGATGTACTTCTTCAACCCTCTCTGGAGAAAGAGATAATGCAAGATCTCCCAGGTTGTGCTCCACATGGTTGCTTTGCATAAGAAGACTGCAAAGCAATGGTCTCCAGAAGACCAGAGAACTTGCAGAAAGGGAATGTGCCATACTTGCTCCAGTTAAAAAATGGAGCTAAGTTTGCATTTCTCTTGCTAGTAGGCAATTTGGAAATTGCCTATTAATTGTTTTAAAGAAGATTTCTTTTTTTCCCCTTTTATTCAATCATGCTACTGGGGAAGAGCAGAGGGCTAGTACTAGTAGCGCCAGAAAGAATGAAGCGACTGGGCCAAAGCTGAAAGGACGCTCAGCTGTGGATATATCTGGTGGTGAAAGGAAAGTCCGATGCTGTAAAGATTTTTTCTCCATAGGAACCTGGAATGTAAGATCCATGAATCAAGGCAAGCTAGACGTAGTCAAAAAAGAGATGACAAGACTGAACATCGACATCTTAGGAATCAGCGAACTAAAATGGACAGGAATGGGTGAATTTAACTCAGATGACCATCAGGTATACTACTGTGGGCAAGAATCCCTCAGAAGAAATGGAGTAGCCTTCATAGTCAATAAAAGAATAGGAAAAGCAATACTGGGATACAATCCTCAAAATGACAGAATGATCTCTATTCGAATCCAAGGCAAACCATTCAATATCACAGTAGTCCAAATCTATGCTCCAACCACTGGTGCTGAAGAGGATGAAATTGACTGGTTCTATGAAGCCCTACAGCACCTTATAGAATTAACACCAAAAATGATGTCCTTATCATCATGGGGGATTGGAATGCTAAGGTAGGAAGCCAAAAGATAACCGGAATAACAGGCAAGTTTGGCCTTGGAGTACAAAATGAAGCAGGGCACAGGCTAATAGAATTTTGTCAAGAGAATATGATGGTCAAAACAAACACTCTTTTCCAACAACCCAAGAGACGGCTCTACACATGGACATCACCAGACGGTCAACATAGAAATCAGATTGACTATGTGCTCTGCAGCCAAAGATGGAGAAGCTCTATACAGTCAGTAAAAACAAGACCAGGAGCTGACTTTGGCTCAGATCATGAGCTTCTCGTTGCAAAATTTAGGCTTAAATTGAAAAAAGTATGGAAAAGCACTAGGCCACTCAGGTATGAACTAAATCATATTCCTGATGAATATACAGTAGAGGTGACAAATAGATTTAAGGAACTGGATCTGATAGACAGAGTGCCTGAAGAACTATGGATTGAAGTTCACAACATTGTACAAGAGGTAGCAACTAAAACCATCCCAAAGAAAAAGAAATGCAAGAAAGCAAAATGGCTGTCTGAGGAAGCTTTGCAAATAGCTGAGGAAAGAAGTGAAGCGAAAGGCAAAGGAGAAAGAGAAAGATACACCCAATTGAATGCAGAATTCCAGAGAGTAGCTAGAAGAGATAAGAATGCCTTCTTAAATGAACAGTGCAAAGAAATAGAAGAAAACAACAGAATAGGGAGGACCAGAGATCTCTTCAAGAAGATTGGAGATATGAAGGGAACGTTTCATGCAAAGATGGGCATGATAAAGGACCAAAATGGCAGAGACCTAACAGAGGCAGAAGAGATTAAGAAGAGATGGCAAAACTACACAGAAGAATTATACAAGAATGAGCTTAACATCCCAGGTAACCACAATGAGATGGTCATTGACCTCGAACCAGACATCCTAGAATGTGAAGTGAAATGGGCCTTAGAAAATCTGAGCAACAACAAAGTACAGAGTACAGAGAAGAGCAACAAAGATGATTAGGGGACTGGAGGCTAAAACATATAAGGAACGGTTGCGAGAATTGGGTATGTCTAGTTTAACGAAGAGAAGGACAAGGGGGGACATGATAGCAGTATTCCAATATATCAGGGGCTGCCATAAAGAAGAGGGAATTAAGCTATTTTCCAAAGCACCTGAAGGCAGGACAAGAAGCAACGGGTGGAAACTAATCAAGGAGAGAAGCAACCTAGAACTAAGGATAAACTTCCTGACAGTGAGAACAATTAATCAGTGGAACAGCTTGCCTCCAGAAGCAGTAAATGCTCCAACACTGGAAGTTTTTAAGAAGAGACTGGACAGCCATTTGTCCGAAATGGTGCAGGGTTTCCTGCCCGAGCAGGGGGTTGGACTAGATGACCTCCAAGGTCCCTTCCAACTTTACTCTTATTATTATTATTATTATTATTAAAGCTAGTGGAGGTGACAGTATTCCAGCTGAGCTATTCAAAATCTTAAAAGACGATGCAGTAAAAGTGCTACACTCAATTTGCCAGCAAATTTTGAAAACTCAACAGTGTCCACAGGATTGGAAAAGGTCAGTTTACATTCCAATTCCAAAGAAAGGCAATGCCAAAGAATGTTCAAACTATCGCACCATTGCACTCATTTCATATGCTAGTAAAGTTATGCTTAAAATCCTACAAGCTAGACTCCAGCAGTATGTGGATCGAGAACTACCAGAAGTACAGGCAGGATTTCGAAGAGGCAGAGGAACTAGAGATCAAATTGCCAACATACGCTGGATCATGGAGAAAGCTAGGGAGTTCCAGAAAAACATCTACTTCTGCTTCATTGACTATGCAAAAGCCTTTGATTGTGTGGATCACAACAAATTGTGGCAAGTCTTAAAGAGATGGGAGTACCAGACCATCTCATTTGTCTCTTGAGAAACCTATATGTGGGTCAAGAAGCAACAGTGAGAACCGAACACGGAACCACTGATTGGTTCAAAATTGGAAAAGGAGTCCGGCAAGGCTGTATACTGTCGCCCTGCCTATTTAACTTATATGCAGAGCACATCATGAGAAAGGCAGGGCTAGATGAATCAAAAGTTGGAATTAAGATTGCCGGGAGAAATATCAACAACCTAAGATATGCAGATGATACCACTCTAATGGCAGAAAGTGAAGAGGAACTAAAGAGCCTCTTGATGCGGGTGAAGAAGGAGAGTGCAAAAGTTGGCTTGAAACTCAACATTAAGAAAACCAAAATCATGGCATCCGGCCCTCTCAATTCCTGGCAAATAGATGGGGAAGAAATGGAGGTAGTGACAGATTTTATTTTTCTGGGCTCCAAGATCACCTCAGATGGGGACTGCAGCCAAGAAATTAAAAGACGCTTGCTCCTGGGGAGGAAAGCTATGGCAAATCTAGGCAGCATTCTAAAAAGCAGAGACATCACCCTGCCAACAAAAGTGCGTATAGTCCAGGCCATGGTTTTCCCAGTTGCAATGTATGGCTGTGAAAGTTGGACCATAAGAAAGGCTGAGCGCAAAAGAATTGAGGCCTTTGAACTATGGTGCTGGAGAAGACTCCTGCGAGTCCCTTGGACTGCAAGGCGTTCAAACCGGTCAGTCCTAGAAGAGATCAACCCCGACTGCTCTTTAGAAGGCCAGATCCTGAAGTTGAAACTCAAGTACTTTGGCCACCTAATGAGAAGGAAGGATTCACTGGAGAAGAGCCTAATGCTGGGAAAGATTGAGGGCAATAGAAGAAGGGGACGACAGAGAATGAGATGGCTGGATGGAGTCACTGAAGCAGTAGGTGTGAATTTAAATGGACTCCAGAAGATGGTAGAGGACAGGAAGACCTGGAGGAACGTTGTCCATGGGGTCGCGATGGGTCGGACATGACTTCGCAATTAACAACAACATTCAATCATGTCTGATTCTCAGAGACTGCCTGGACAATTCCCAGCATTTTTCTTGGTCAAGTTTTTTCCAACATGGTTTGTCATTGCTAGTTCCTTAGGGCTGAGAAAAAGTAGCTGGCCCAACGTCATCCAGCTGGCTTTGTGCCCAAGGCACTTAACTTAAAGGCACTAACTTAAAGAAGTTAAACCACTTCAAAATGACATAACTGAAATAACACCAGCTGAGTGATTTCAGTCCTTAATGAAAGAAAATCAAGATGTATCTTTATAGCCTTTAAGAGTTTAAAATAAAGAGCAAAAAACAAGATAAGATTTTGGCTATAAAAACTTAAAAACAGATTAAGAACTCAGAAAATGTTAGAATAAAGTTCCTCAGAAAATGATGTGCTGAATAGCAGGACATTTTTTTTTCTCCCTGCCAACAAACAGCTGACTTTGCAGCCAAAGCCAGTTTTTTTGGGCAGAGTGCTCCCCAGATTTGATGGGAATAATTAGGAACGATTCAGGATGACCCTTAGATGACTGTGTACTTGTCTGGGAAGAGAATCTAGAAGATTGCAATTCTTGGTAAGAGTGGCTGGAGTGATCAGGTTTCCATCTTTTCCGGTCACTGCTTGCATTTTTAAGTGCACCTTTGTTCTTAACATCACATTTTGTTAATAGCCTGGCTGAATACTTATTTGCTCTATGCCATTTTGCTTGATTACAGATGTAAACTTTCATCATTTTATTCTGGAGTTTTAAAACATTTTCTCTTTCAGTGCAAGGAAGTTGGCAGCTTGAGGGTTTTTTTCTTTGCAGTGAAAGTGACTTGTTCTGATTTATACCAGATTTTTACTCTAAGGATTTTTTTCATTTTATTAGTTTTTCTAAAAGAACTCCATTGCTTCATTTTATTTTTGTACATATCCTTGCTTTTTTATTTTTAAGAAAGACAGAAACATTCTTTTTTCTTTTCTCTTTTTTTCTTTCTGCTGTGAGAATGATCATCGGAACACTGAGTCCCAATTTGCAGGAAAATTTACTGAACAACAAGTGCTATGGAAATATTATCAATGGAGATCTATATTTTTGGAGAGTGAAAAGCTGTTGTTTGAAAAGATTCATATTATAATTTTAAAGAAAAATAAATAAAGTGGAAGGTGTTGCTATTATTATTAAGAATCAGTCAATGGCATTTGATCCTGAACAGATCAGAAACAATGGCTATAATGGGTTTATGAGAAGTTAGAAGCTGCTTGTGGACTTTCTGTGAGTTAAATACAATAACAGATTTTTAACAGAGGGCTTTGAAGTTTAGCTTTGTTGTTGGGATTACCTGTTAACTGTTTATAGAGGGTAGAAAGAGGGTAGTAAAATTGGTTGGCTGATAATAGATTTCTATATTTATAATATTTGTTAAGGTTATATAGCAATTTTGTCAATGTAGATGTAGAAGTTTATAAATTGCTGCCCTGTTTTGCAAGGGAGGAAACAATTATTATTGCTGAAATATATTTATCAGCATTCAACTGGGGAGACATTTTATGTGTATGTTTAATATTTTGTTTTTACACTTTTTGTCTTTGTTTTTGTGTTTTGTATTCTTTTTCTTTTGTATTTTAACTCTGGAAACAAATAAAAATATATGACAGGAAAGAAAATGTTTGAATATTGGATTTTGAATATTAAGACTTTGAAATCAATTTTAAATAATTTCATGCACTTTTGTTTTTGATATTGAAGACATAACAAGATAAGCAATGTCATTCAGAGACATTTTTGAGGAACTACATTGGGATTTTGAATCAATAATGTCAGTTGTGTTGTGTCTTTTTGGGAACAGTCTATTCCCAGAAGAAGAAGGTACAGAAAAAAACATGTAACAAAGTTTGAGAACATGAACAAGAATTTGTCATTAGACATAAACAAATGGATGAAGCTTTAAAAATTAAGAAGTAAATAGAAATGACAATCCCAGAGAACAGTTGAAATAATTTATTTCTGCTAGACTTACAAAGCAGGTTGTTTAAAGTTTTGAAGAAATTTGAAACAATAATCATACAAATTGATTAAAGAGCAAGATTGTTTTACATAAAAAGACACAGTATTGATTTATGTGATCAGGATTTAAATAGTACATGTCATTTTGCTGATTTTATTTTTGATTTGCTTTAATTTGGACTGAAAAATGTTGTATATTTGATTTGTTAAAAGTTAATATACTTAAGGCTTTTTCTCTAAAGTTATTTTACATATTATTTTAGTATTAAATAGTATTAATTTAGTAATTAATTAATGGTACTATATCTACATGGAGGGAAGTAAGTAATAGAGTACGACAAGGTTCCGTCTTAGGCCCAGTACTCTTCAATATCTTCATAAATGACTTAGATGAGGAAATAGAAGAGGAATTCATCAAATTTGTAGATGACACTAAGCTGGCAGGAATAGCTAACACCCCAGAAAACAAGCTCAGGATCCAAAAAGATTTTGACAGACTTGAACAATGGGCCCTATCTAACAAAATGAAATTCAACATAGAGAAAAGTAAAGTCTTAGGCAAGAAAAACCAAAAGTATACATATAGATTGGGTGAAACCAGGCCAAATAGCAGCAACTTAGAGAGGGATCTTGGAGTCTTAGTGGATAATCAATTAAATATGAGACAACACTGTGCGGCAGCAGCCAAAAAAGCCAATGCAATCCTAAACTGCATTAACAGAGGGATCAAATCAAGATCACGTGAGGTACTAATACCACTCTATACAGCCTTAATGAGATCACATCTAGAATACTATAATCAGTTTTGGTCTCCACACTATAAAAAAGTTGTTGAGACTCTGGAGAGAGTGCAGAGAAGAGCAACAAGGATACTTAGAGGACTGGAGGCTAAAACATATGAAAAATAGTTACAGGAACTGGGCATGACTAGTCTTGTGAAGAGAAGGACCAGGGGAGATGTGATGGCAGTGTTCCAATATTTGAGGGGCTATCAGAGACAGGAGGGGGCCAACCTATTTTTCCAAAGCACCTAAAGGCCAAACAAGAAATAATGGATGGAAACTGATCAAGGAGAGATTCAACCTGGAAATAATGAGAAATTTCTTGACAGAACAACTAACAAATGGAACAGACTGTCTTCAGATGTTGTTTGTGCTTCATAACTGGAGGCTTTCAAGAAGAGACTGCACTGCCATGTTTCAGAAATGGTGTAGGAACTCCTGCTTGGCAGGGGGTTGGACTATATGACTTACAAGGTCCCTTCCAACTCTGTTATTCTATTCTAAAAACAGTAACTCTGAGAAGGACCTTGGAGTCCTAGTTGATGATCACTTAAGTATGAGCCAGCAGTGTGCGGCAGCAGCCAAAAAAACTAATACAATCCTTGGTTGTATAAATATAGGCATAGAATCAAGTGAAGTATTGGTGCCACTTTATAAATCCTTAGTAAGACCACACCTAAAATACTGCATCCTTTTGTTGATGTTGAGACTTTGGAAAAAGTGCAAAGAAGAGCAACTATAATGATTAAGGGCCTGGAGACAAAAACTTATGAAGAACAATTGCTGGAATTGGGTATGGCTAGTCTAGAGAAAAGAAGGACATGGTAGGGGGTGATATGGTAGCAATATTCCAGTATTTGAGGGGGTCATCTTACAGTATTTTCCAAAGCACCAGAAGGCAGGACAAGAAACGATGGAAACTAATCAAGGAGAGAAGCAATCTGGAATTAAGGAGAAACTTCCTAACAGTGAGGACAATTAACCAGTGGAACAGCTTGCCTCCAGAAGTTGTAAGTGCTTCATCACTGGAGGTTTTTAAGAAAAGACAGCCACCTATCTGAAATGTTGTAGGGTCTCCTACTTGAGCAGGGGGTTGGACTAGAAGACCTCCAAGATCCCTTCCAGCTCTATTCGGATTGATTGATTGATTGACTGATTGATTGGTATTCTAATCTGACAACATTTAAATTGGCTTTGTTTCTGTCTTTTCAGTTAAAGCAAGGAATATTTGTGAGTTTGTTCTCTTTAAAGGAGAAATTATCTCTTTGTCACATTAAATTTCAGTCTGGAATTCCTTTATATTTTCTGATGTTGGATTTGGTTATAGTTAATAAGATATGGAATATTTATTTTAATGGCACTTTTTATTTGGGGTTGTTCTCTTGGACTTGCTGACATCTGGAATGGAAAAAAAATATACATTGGACTGGTTTACAGTTAATCTGGTGCTTGGGCCTTTTTCCTTACAGTTACTTTGGGTATCCTAAACATATATCATTTATCTAATTGTCTTTCCACTTAAAGTAAGGGATATTTGTGAGCTTATTATCTTTACAGGAGAAATGTTGTCTCTTTGTCCTTTTTAAAACTTTAGTCTTTTGTTCACATTAGGATACTGGGACTACTTTATGACTTTCAAATGTGAACTTGCTTAAATTAGGTATTGAGATTTGGAATGTTGAGTTTTGTATCTCTTCATTAATGTTACTATTTTAAGACTCTGGGGTTTTTGCTGAAATCAGGATTCAAAAAGGCATTCTTTATTGGGTTTGCCTATAGCAGTGGTTCTCAACCTGTGGGTCGCGACCCCATTTGGGGTTGAACGACCATTTCACAGGGGTCGCCAAACAACGCAGTCCGCCATTTTTTTCCCCTTTTCCTTAGTTGTGCTACTCCCTTTTATTCTATTGGCTTTTGAAAGCCAATAGGAATTGTCCAGGCTGTCTCTGCCCTGCTGAGCGCGCCAAAAGTCCCATTTTGCTGCACCAGTTGAGTAGTCCTCAACTTACGACCGGTTGAGTAGTCCTTGACTTATGACCGGTCGTGGCATTAAAAAAGTTGAGAACCACTGGCCTATAGGTAAGAGATGGGTTATAGGATGAAGAGTTTTATATATGTTCCTTAAGAGGAGGTGAAGAATCTGTTTATTCTTGTCATGATGGAAATTTTATTTCCTTTTTTCTTCTCTTTTCTCATTTTCTTTTTGTTTTCTTTTTAATTTATAGTAATTTTTACTATTGTAATCAAGACTTTTAATAAAATGATTTTTTAAAAATTATAAAGTATACTCTCTCACACATACACAAATTGCTATATAATTATATAGTAGTTATGAAAAGTAAAGTTACAAAACACATTAGAACCAATGAATCATGGATGGCATGATGCTTTTAAGATCCAAATTCAAAGATTAAAATTAGGTCCCTAAATATATTTGTCTAACCAGTTACCAAAGCAAACTGGGTATTTTTCCAAAATGCCACTGCTTGGCATTAATGAATATTGCCGCTAATTGCAGTTTTCTCATAATTTCTAATTAATATTGGATGCATTTTTCCTCTCAATTTTTGTACAACTGTTCCTCCCTGTAAAAACTGATGGGGGAAAATCTATTCTGTTAAGATGATTTAGATGATATAGATTGGTTTAATTTACTGTATATTGCATATTAGTAGTTCAAAGGCAGATATTTCATTTGCTTTACCAGCTGCAATAATGGCTGTGGAACTTTTCTTGTTTCACAGATTCTAAGAATGAATTAATCTTCCAATTGCAGCTACTCTTCCAATGACAAATCAACACTGAAACAAGGATAAACAGACAATATCATGAAAAAAATACCGATTGGACTAGCAATTTCCACTGGATCTGGGATCAATTTTTATCCATTTATTTATTATTTATGATCCTCTAACTTGTATTGTCTTTTATCTTACTGGTTAGCCTATCTAGAGTCATTTGGAATGCATAGCTTCTATATTCAATGAATGAATGAATGAATGAATGAACGAACGAATGAATGACAGTCCTGATGTTTCTCTTCCAATGTGGATTGGATATATTTCTGTTAAACTGCTATAGACTTAAATTCTCATAAGTACAGGAGAGCAGTTTAAAGTAAGAGTAGATATTCCCATAGTCTCAAATTAATGTGCATCTCCTCCAAATATTTTCACATTAATTTAAGCAAAAATAAAGGATTGTAATCTTGTGTATATTTCTTGTAAAAATAAGGAGAGGAGGAGCTGAATTCATTCAAACTCTATTTTTCAGAGAGGTGGCAAGAGCAACATTGAAATATTCTGCATCTGTATCCACATAAATAGTAAAGACAGATGCACTGTTCTAGTGCCAGTGTTATGAAAATATTACCTTAGTCAGCAACCCACTTTTCTAAATAGGTTAATCATTATTAATGTCTCAGATTTCCATCATAAAAACATTAATCAGACGAATTAATTTATAATTAAGGGAAATGCATTATTCATTATTTATACATCAGTATTCTAAGACTACCACCATGTTGTTCCTTTCACACAGGTTGTGCCCTCTTGCAATATTTCACAGGGAATGCCCATTTAACATTGCTGCCAACATTTATACAAGTTCATTTTTTTGTTTTAGTTCAATGTTATTTGGCCATCTGTCTCTCCATTTACTGAAATGAGAAAATTGCCAGCCCAGTGAGTTATATTCTGTCAGCCATTCCACACTATTTGTCAAATTGCACTAGACTAATTACTTAGTTTCTATAATTTCAGTTACTTCTGGGAGACACCAGGTATGTTCATTTTGTTAGTACTTTTTTAATATTCATAATTTAGAAAAATCTTGAATAAGCATTGTATGTTCTTACCCATTAATGACAATTTAATATTATAATTTTCTTTAGGAATTGTATATATCTCTACCTGTGTTTAGCTATTCTACATGATGAGAGTATATAGCATCTGAAATAATTTGCACCCAGAAGAGGTGTCTGCTCACCCAGACAGATTATCTGAATTTGCTCAAAAACTTGAGAAATTGAAGCTCTCTGTCTCTCTGTCTCTCTCTCTTTTTTTTTTATTAAAAAAATTTTAAATTTTACAAAACAAATCCCCTCCCCAAACCCACCCTCCCATACCCTCCCCCATCTCCCCAAACCTCCCTAACCCTCCCCTAGGCCTCCCAGAGTTGATTACAGGCTTATCCTAAATATTTCAAAAAGAAAAAAAAAAAGAAACTTAAAACACATATGAATCCTAAACAAATCTGAATACCTTAAATTAAGTAGATTATCTTCTCTAAAAAAATAATAATTAAAATCATTAAACACATTATAATATACTCTAAACTTTCTTTGAACATCTATACCTATAATATAAAATCTAATATAAATCATAAACAAATCTAAATACATTTAATTAAACAAATTATACTCCCTCCAAAACACAAATTTAAACATTACTTGAAACTTAAAACATTAGAATAAACAAGTTAAAACTTAAAACATTAACATAAACAAATTGTACTCCCTCCAAAACACAAATTTAAACATTACGTAAAACTTAAAACTTAAAACATTAGAATCCCCTTATACACATTTAATCAAATTCCATCTTGAAAATAGTAATAATAATAATTACTGATATTATTATCATTCTTTATAAACTCCCTCTAAAACACAAGTTTAAACATTATTTAAAACTTAAAACATTAGAATTCCCTTATGCACATTTAAATCTTTATCAATAACAAACTCCATCAAGAGTAAACGCATTAAACATTTAAATCTTCACCAATAGCAAATCCCATCCACAAAAAACACAGTCCTTATCAGTCTCAATTATCCATTTTCATTCTCCATCCTTATCATACTAATATTATTATTATCAGTCTCAGTTGTCCATTTTCATTCTCGATCCTTATCAATCTTAATTTTCATTCTCCGTCCTTATCCTTATCAAGCTCGAAAGAAATGCTTTGAGATCTTCCTTGAAAGATTGCTCCAAAATTCCTGAATCTCCCAACGACTCCGAAGCCAATACCTGTGAGGATTCCTTAAACTCTTTATTCTGTTGGTCTTTACAATTATGTGTTGCACGAGTTGTCCTCTGCCCCCTCTCAGCTTATTGAAACCCCTCAAGCTGAGATTTCCCATTTTGCATTTCTTCAGACAACAATTCCACCCTTGAGGATTGCTCCAAAGGCTTTATAAATCTTGCTTCTCCCACAGATTCAGATACCACTAAATGTGAGGCTTTCTTAACCTTCTTCTGTTGCTGCTTTTCTTTACAGTTGTGTGCTGCACAAGTTGTCTTCTGCTCCTCAACCTGAGCTTGTTGAGGCCTCCCAAACAAAGATTCCCCAATTTTCATAAATATAGGCTCTTCAAACTGTAATTCTACATTCTTTTCTTCCAAGGCTTTAAACTTAATAGATGGCGATGAACATACCCCCAGGACCGAAGTATAAAAATCTTTTGCTTGAGCAACAGTATTAAGTCTATAACATATCCCCAGGTAGTTCACCACCATTCCAATCGGAACATCCCATCTAAACGAAATTCGTCTCTTTTTAAGTTCATCTGCTAAGAAAACAAAGTCCTTTCTTCTTCTTAAAATTTTGGGTGGGATCTCCTTTAAGATTATAACGTCTTGTGAAGCAATTTGAAATCTCTTCTTATAAAAAGCTTGTATGATTTCATTGCGTAAAGATCTTTTTCCAAAATAAATTACCACATCTCTTGGCAAATTCTTTTGCACTGCCACCACCGAGTTAACTCTAAATAATTTTTAAATTTCACTAAATATTTCCTCCTTTCTTTTATTCAAAATCACAGCAAAGTCCTTTGCAACCATCTCTTTCAGATCTCCTTGCAAAGACTCTCCCAAGCCTCTTATTCTTAAGGCATATTCCATTTGACCATATTGAAGCATAAGAATCTCATTTTCCATTTCTTTTTCCATACTTTCAATTTTTCCCTCCATTAATTCCACTTTTTCATCTACTTCTTCAACACAGGAATTCAACTTTTCAAGAACAGAAGCAACTCCTTTTAAAGCCAAAACTATATCTTGCCTCAAAATCTTATTATTTTCCTCTAAAATCTTTTTCATTTCTACCCTAATTTGAATTATAACATTTCCCATCATATCTTGCAAATCCTTCACAATTGTTGGCTGGGCCACAGAAGAGGGTGGAACTATTGATTTAGGAGCTGTAGAGGTTCCTGGGCGCTTTGGAGCCATCTTTAAAAAAAACTTACTCCTTCTTAAAAGTTACAAAAATTCCTTCAAAAAAAAAAAATCAAAACTCCCTCAAAAGAAAAATCATTATGATAAAAAGAAAAAAGGGAGTTAAAAAAAGGAGTTAAAATATCCATTCCAATCATTAAAAAGAAAAGGAAAGAAAAGGTGGAGAAGAAACATCAAAAAGCCTGCCTTTTAAAAGTCTTAAACACCAAAAAGCCAGACTGTTAAAAATACAAAAAACAAAACTAAAAAGTTAAATAACAAAAATAATAATGCTTCTAAAATCCATCCAGTCATTAAAAAGGCAAAAAAAGGAAGAAACCGATCGCCGTTCTAACTTCCCAGAAAAACAAAAACAAAAAAAAAAATGCTGGAAAGTCTGCCGATCACCATTTTACTTTCCCTTTCAGCACAAAGTAAAAAATAAAAGGAGAGAATGTAAACATGAAAATAAATCTTTAAACTTAAAATGCATATAAAGTCAAAGAAAGCAAAAAAATAAATCCTCTAATCAACTCTGTCCGCTTCTAAAAAAACCTCACCAGATCACTTTAAGCGCAGAGGTGTTTGCAACGGCTTGTTTTGTCCCTAGGGACAAAAGCAGCTGGGAAGCGGAGACAGTCTGAACTCCGTGGGAGCACTCTGTCACCCCCCCAAAAAAAGAATGGGGGTACATAAGAGGCTCTACCACTATTCAGACAACCCTCTACCCCCCCCTTTGCCCGGGAGGGGGATTTTGAACCGCTGAACAGCTGATGTCTGCTGTTCATAGCGGTTCATTACACTTACCCAGGAGGATGACTACAAAGTAGCCGCCATCGCCGTGCAGATCCACCGGAAGTCCGTCTCTCTCTTTTTTTATCATTCAGCTGTTTGATTCAAGGTATCAGTTGTGAAATCACAGTAGCTAAGAAAAAGGCAGAAAAGGACTCCGGAGATTACTGACAACACAGTGCTCTTTTAATATCAGAGCTAATCAAACAGACTATCCTGTAGGTTAGCAGTCTAGAAAGAGATGAAAAGACTGAGGAGATCATAGGATCAAAACTGAAATACTGGACAATGCTCACTCAACATGGGACATCAACATGCTAGGTTTTTATTTATTCATACTCTTTAAAGGAAGTAAACAACATACATTTGGCTATATTACTAATATAGCAGATGGGATTTTGCCCTAACTATATCTGATATATACGTGTTTTGGATAGAGCAGAATATTAAGCATGGATAGGGAGGTTTTTTCACATACATGCACACACACACACACACACACAAAAAAAAACCACAGACACATTGATGCTCCCTAAAAAATGTATTATAAGCTAAATAAATCAATCAATCCCTAACAGACTTATTATAGCAAAGTTCTTCTTTAATCAAAGTGATGCATCATACATTATGATTGCTTTATCTATAGCTACAACTATCTATACCATCATCTATGTCAGTAATACATACCCAATCTCATTTGACAAGCAGCATTGATATTGGCTTTAAGGAACACAATGCCTTGAACTTAAACAACAATTTCTAAGAGAATACCTCATTCTTTATTTTGCAAATTTTACTGCTGAAAAGAGCTTTGACATTCCCACCTGGCAATTGCTTGACATAAATGAAAAGAATTGTAATTACTCCAAGAAAAGATGATTGATTAGAACTGCCTTTAGTTAATTATAACTTCATTCATTTCAGATCTGACACGTGATTATTTTTTAATTACAAAAGCTGTAAATGATTTTTAATTCAGCCCCTTTCTGTGGTGGATGCAAACTATCTCTTTTTGTACAGCTTTTCATCAGACCAAATGCAAACATCATGACTAAAATAACCAAAACCTTTCGCTTTGCACCACACATTGAACTAAACTTTTGCATTGTTTTGCACTGTTTTATGCTATGACTATGAGGAATAGTCTTCTTTAACCTCAAAATGCATTTCTTCTGAATCCTAATATCCAGAAATAATCCTGGGAAGCACTGAAGGTTAGAGTATAATTCCTTAAATAACAAATAATAATGTCAGCTATTAAAATTTTAAGCTACTTAATTCCAATCTCCTTTTCTAAAGGGAGATCTTTAATTCCACTGATTAGTTTTTTCAACAAAATGATTACTTCCTAAATATGCACAACTCTTTTCTAAAAGTACTTCACTTACACTTACTGTGCGCAGAACTCTGTCTTGGATGGTTTAGATGCTATCAGACCCACAGCTAGACACCTTCATCCAATTAGGAATGTTATGTATGCATGAAGAAATATTGGACACCCTAATAATATTGGAGCTTTTAATGTCTTTCCCTGTAAATAAAGTTCACACTTTAGCTGATCTGCAAATTATTAAAGCTTCAATTATAATGATAGGACTAATAATCCAAACCTGACTGAGAATGTATGGGAAAGAAGCTTCAAACCATAACACAGAAGAGATATTGGACTCATGGTCTGTTTCTCTTGTAAGGAACCTTAGGAATTTACTCCTCCATCAGAGTAAGGAGTGCATTGATAAGAAGGAATAGTTTTTAAAGGATTTAGTTCTAAAAGATTGTTGAAAGAAAAATCTTCATCAGGGTCCAGTCCAAGCTGGGAATAAACAAAATGGGGACTGGTTTAGAAAGAAGGCTGTAGTTTATTGGAGAGGAGAGCCAGACAGAAAGATGGCTCTGGAAAAGGTGACCACATGTAGCTGGGAGTGGTGAGTTTTTTTATCTTCTGGGGCTTTTGAGGTTGTTTTCTGTTCCTGTTTGAGGCTTTGTATTTCCTATGTCATGTACTTTGACCTGAGTCTCAGTGTGTCCTTTTGGTATTCTGATGGTGGATTAATCCTATTATGTCCCCAAAGGTCATGTCTTTTAGAGTTTGGGTTGGGGTATATAGATTTTAGGGTTCTTTGTCTTCCTAATCTCATCAGCTTCTAGTTTCCTGGCTCCAACCTTTCTGAATGGATTATTACATCTGCATTTCTAAAAGCTGGTTTCTGCTGAGTTTCTGCTTGGAGGAGAGAAACTGGGGCTGGTTTCTGTCCTTTTTAAAGGTCTTCTCCATTATTCCTTTGGGGAAAAATATTCTGCCTTTTTAATATTCCCCAAAATATTTCTTTCTCTGGATTCTTCCCATAGGTACCACAACTGAAAAGTTGTCACCACATAAATATTGGAACAGCCTTGCATTTGAAGGATAAATTTGTCAGAATGAGTCTTGGTGCAACCAAAACACTTTGTTTACAATTATTGTTCTAGTCTAAATTATTTATTTTAGCTGTTGGTGCTGCTGAAGGTGCTGAAATATGTTACTCTTCTTAAATCAGCATCTCTAGTTAATTTGGTTTGATTGTACATCTATTTTTTTAATAAATGGTGGAAACAAAAATGTTTTGTATTTCCACAGGCCCAATTAGATGGGGTAAATCTGGTAATTTATCTGAAGTCCTAATGATATTGGTCTCAATATCAATGATACTGATATTGGTTTATATTGGAATATAAACTGACAGCAAACAATACTCTTTACTAGCATTGATGATGTTACCTAGTTAAGGTAATGAAATGTCTGCAAGAAAACAAACAATCTCAGAGAGCACCTAGGGCCCCTCATATTTGTCTCTTTCCCCACCCCTCACTCCATTAACCATATTGGTAATAAGTGTGCTATCTTGTGAACTGATGTCCCAAAGATGCTTTTTCACAAGGCAACTTTGCTATTCTGGGACAACCATGACCTGGATGACTGAGAATCTCTATAGACATTTGTGAACCTATGCTGCTTTTATTGGAACATCTGATGTGTCTGCCATTGGAAATAAAAATAATTATAAAAAGTTAGTACTACATAAGTAAGCCGTCAGAGGTGGCTATTGAAGATAGATGGTCTGATGGGCTGCTTTCCCTGGTTCACTTATAAGCAAAATTTATAATCTGTACTCAATTCAGTTGAATTTCTGGATTCAGATTATTTTAAAAAAATATATGTCATGCATTAATGATAGTTTTTTCCTTATTGCACAGAAGAGATCCCCCTCCCCCCAAAAAAATTCTGGGAATATAGTCTACATTTCTTGGAATGCCAAAGGGGGAAAAATATTTATTGTTTAAGGCAGAAGTGGTCAAATCTTTTCAGTATATGACAATTGTTAGTTAAAAAAATAAGCAACTAAGCAAAATAAAAAACATTCCTGGAATTCCTGACCTAAAGGGAAAGCTTAACTGAGAGAAAATTGGCTGTGTCTGAGTGAACTTTTTTCCCCCTCAGTAGACTCTTATGGAACTTTATCAATATCTCATGGAACACTAGAGTTTCATAGAACATAGTCTGAAAAACCTTGGTTTATTCATTCTTAAATTTGATTTTAATTGATTCATATTGCTGGTTTACTGATAAGAAATTCTTAGTTTTAGATGCATTGTTGGCTAAGATTTTTTTTTTAAATGAAATAACCCCAACATGTTTGTTAACATTTTTCAGGGGTTTAAAAAAATAAATGTTGTGGATCTTCACATAACCATAGGCTATGTTCTTAGACTTAATTAAACTTAGAATAGCCTCCCCATATCCATATCCATTGTTTATGAACACCAATATGGTGCAAATACTGTCAGCCAAGAATGATTGCTAAGGAAAATTATATATACCTTTACTTTTTTCTATTATTCTGATATTTAATAATTTGACTCTTACATCTTTTAACCATGATTAAAATAAAAGTGGAGTTTTTGGGAAAAAAGATTATAAATTTATTCATGGTATTTTTAAAGAAACATATCTTAATTATATACAATAGTGTTTAAGAAGTTCTGCTGTTTCTAATTGTTTCTGTCTATGCCATGAGATCCAACAGCATGCTTTGGGTCCCCTCAATTAAAATATGCCAACTGATGGGATCTTTGAAGTCTGCCTTTGTCAATGCTATTTCAATGCAAAATGGTAAATTCACCAAGATTTAGATGGAAAACTCAACTCTTTTCCCAGGGCCTTTGGCTAAAATAAATGGATTCCATTTAAGGGGTTGTGCATGTAACTATGTATGCCACCCTGGTGTGATGGCTTTTGGTTTTTGATGTTTTTATTCTTGCTTTAATTTGTCATTTGCTGCTCAGAGACCTATGTTGAATGGATGGCCATGCAAAGTGACAGAACTGATGGCTGAATGTATGCGGGTCAGTAGGAAGACTCTATCCATCTACAGAGGTCCCTGAATGACTTTGATCATCTTCAAAAGATATTATTTGTCAGTGATTTTGCCGCTATGTGCTAGGCAGATAACTGGAGAATTACTCAAGATGCAAAATACCTTGGAATCAAAATTCCTTCCCCACCCAGCTCATAAGATTAAATATATCAATCTGAATCCTTCAAATCTTTGAGGGAAAATGCAACTTGTTAAATTAAATTGCCCTTTGTCAAGTATTACCAGGAAGGGGCTTATCTAGTCATTATTTTGATGTTGTTGTTTTTTAGACTATACATTTAAAATCAATTTTCCAAAATACAGTTGCACTGAAGCACAGTTCAAAGGCCCACCCATGTCCTCTCTGCATCACTTATTTGTGAATCTGATGATCCACAAAGTTTTGTAATGAATTGTCTATTGGTATTGATTACCTTTAAATAACACTGAAGTATCTAAACTTGTTGCAAGCTTTGTTTTCTTAAACAATCCATCCATCCATCCATCCATATAGCCATAAAAGAAAGGGCAAGTTAATACACTTGGAGTGAGGGTAAGAACCAATCTTAAGGTCCAATAGAATAAAATTATTTTTATTACCAACAAAAAATAGTAATACGTGAATTTGGGAGGGGCATATTTATTTAATGGAGCTTCATAAGAAGTCTCTAGTATTATGGTGAAGTAAGGAGGAAAGGCTGAAGTTTAAGGTAATTCATAACATTCAAAGATAAAAGATTTTAGGAAAAGTTGGTCTGCATCAGTAATAATCTCTAGAACCAAAAACAATCAAGGTCTTTGGTCACTTAGAAATTGACTAGACAGGATGACGTAGTTCAAGATAGGCTTAAGATACAGAAGGATCTTGACAGACTTGAACATTGGGTGCTATCTAACAAAATGAAATTCAATGGTGAAAAAAGTAAGGTTCTACATTTAGGCAAGAAAAACCAAATGTACAGCTATAGTATAGGTGGTACATTGCTCAATAGTAGCAACTGTGAGAAGGATCTTGGAATCCTAATGGACAATCACTTAAATATGAACCAGCATGTGCTGCAGCTGTCAAAAAAGACAACACAGTGCTAGGCTGTATTAACAGAGGGATAGAATCAAGATCACATGAAGTGTTAATACCACTTTACAATACCTTTGTAAAGCTACACTTGGAATACTGCATCCAGTTTTGGTCACACAATTTAAAAAATATGTTGAGACTCTAGAAAGAGTACAGAGAAAAGCAACAAAGATGATTAGAGGTCTGGAGGCTAAAATATATAAGGAACGGTTACTGGAATTGGGTATGCCTAATTTAATGATAGCAGTGTTCCAATATTTCAGGGGTTGCTACAAAGAAGAGGGAGTCAAGCTATTCTCCAAAGCCCCTGAAGGCAGGACAAGAAGCAACAGATGGAAACTAACCAAAGAGAGAAGCAACTTAGAACTAATGAGAAATTTCCTGACAGTTAGAACAATTAATCAATGGAACAACCTGCCCCCAGAAGCTGTGAATGCTCCAACACTGAAAGTTTTTAAGAGACTGGACAGTCATTTGTCTGAAATGATATAGGGTTTCCTGCCTGAGCAGGGGGTTGGACTAGATGGCCTCCAAGGTCCCTTCCAACTTTACTACTACTACTACTACTACTACTACTACTACTACTACTACTATTATTATGTTCTACAAAGAATGAGTGCTTGGTTTGAAACTAAGGATTGAAGAATTGTGGTTGTCCTAAAATGGATAATTTCACGTTTCCAGTAATTTTGTGGGTGAATTGCTCATTAGGGGTTGGTGTTACAAAAGGTAGTAACCTTGCTGACAATCCTGATTTTGCACAATCAATAATATGACCTTAAGAAATTATTTAATTATACAGTACCACATGCATATCTGTTCTTCTATTCACAGCCAGTTTTGAATTCATGCATTTTTTTAAAAAAAAATACCTCAAATCAGGAAATGAAAGCTCTATATTATACAGAATGACATTTGGAATGCAGCTCCTCCACAACAGTGAATATGTACATAACAAATAAGATGAAGAATATACACAGGATTCAGTAGTGTTTCAAACTCTATCATTATCACGAAACTGCACTTAAGAAGTAATATCCTTTAGGGCAATCTTTGCACATGATTATTGCTATTTGTTCCAGAGTGGCACTTTGAAAAAGGGATGAGGAAACAAACATCTGAAATTCACATGGATTCACATGGTCCCACAGTTTATATCTCAGTGTATAACTACCTGTGATTTCTCATATGCTGCCTAGTTGAATGGTTAATAAGAGATTAGTAAAGCATGACAGTTTCAATTTGTATGAGGTTATACAGATACTACTTGACTTACTTGACAACTAACTTTCTCTTAGAACGTTTGCAGTGCCTGGGGTCATGAGTTAGCTACTTGTGACCTTCCTAATCAGCTTCCAATAAGCAAAATCAATGGGGAAGCCACAGGGAAAATCACAAATTATGATCACATGATTCTCACTTAATGAACATGACAACAAAGGTTATAAAATCAGATAATGTGATGCATTGCTTAATGAGCACACTGTTTAACAACCAATTATCCTAATGGTTGTAAGTTAAGGATTACCTGCAGCTGGTATATTAGCCTTTGCTGACTCTTCTTTAGATCTTCATAATAGTTTCCCTTTTCCTGTCCTTTCCACCCATATACTTACCTACTTCCTATCATGCTATCTTCCCTTTCTTCACTTCCTCCTACCTCTTTCCCTTTTGTGCTAATAAGTGCAGTAAATAAAAAGGAAGTTTGTTTTTTTCTGTTCCAATTTTTTAGCACACACTGTGATTGTTAAGTATCACAGGAAGTTTCTCCAGCAATACTAATAAGGGAGGTGATGCTAGGAAAACTGTGCTTTTTGAACTCCAGATACTTGTTTGTTAAAAATAGCAGCATATTACCACAAAGATATGAAAAGTGGACATCTCCTTCTGTTTCATTCCCCCTGCTGGAGCACCAACTAAAGCAAGCAGGATAGAGAGAAAGTTGAATGGAGGAAGGAGGAAAAAAAGAAATGGACCAAACTCAAATCCATGGAAGAACTTTGAGCCCACAATGCTTCTTGGGTTTTCCATATTTCGAAGCAGGAAATTTGAAACCTAGAAATATGACATGTTAGATCATGACATTTAAAGGAAGAGCTAGCTCAAAATATAATTCTACTGGACTTATCTGACCCTTGAAGATTATTTGAAAAAAGACAATGTACAACTTGAGCAACAGACATATGGTACACTATATTTATTAAGATTTTCTTTACGAAGACAAATATAAGACTTTTGCTATCATGTTTTAATAGTGTGTATAAATGAGGCAACATAATTAATTTCCAAACATTATGATTAACATTTCTGATGGGAAAGAAGAGGGAGAGAAGATAAAGATATATAATACTACTTTTTTGAAAAATTAAATGAAAAGGCAGGTGTTATATTCCAGACAATGTTTAAGGAGCTGTTGTTCTTGTTACCCCAGCAGCAGTATCACGCTGGGAAAAGCAGAAGCCAATAATAATAAGAAATCGAGCTATCTCCACTTGTTACAGTTGTGAAATATTGAGATGTGAACACTTGCAAATGAGAATGCAAAGAGTGTTGGGGAGAAAAGATAAAGGAGAATTAAATAAAGTGGGAGAAGCAGGGTTTTTTTAATCCAGAATTCTTTGAACCTCCATGAAAATAGATGCAAAATATTCAGTAATGTGTTGTAGCCTGAAAGTTTAGGTTGGGGATATTAATAAAATATCTCATAAGGAATAATAAATGAATAATATTAAGGTAGTAACCATCAAACCTGAGGGGATCTATTCTTAATCAAAGTACCTACACCATAGATAAGAACAAGACAGTGCATCTGATTTTCTGAGAAGCATATGCTTCTGAGAAGCATATGCTACTTTGTGAAATATTAAGGCATTTTTAAAAAAAGGTAGGAAGCTCTGAAGTCATCAGGATCATTCATTATTTTTGATTCCTGTTTTCAAGAGAACCATAGTATTATGTTTCAAATCTGTGAATGGACTTATATTTTATAATATTTATTGACAATCCTTTATAACACATCAATCCATTACAGATTCAAAAACATAAAACACTAATAATTGAATTAGGAGAAATTGTAATTTTATAAACATTTAGTAAAACTTATTTTGATACCCACAAAATACAAAAGGATCACTGTTGACACTACAGTACCAGATTGACTGGAACAATTCTTTGACTTGAACCATGTTCTTAATATATATAGAAAACATACAATATAGAATAGAACAGAATAGGATAGAACAGAACAGAACAGAACAGAACAGAATAGAATAGAATAGAATAGAATAGAATAGAATAGAATAGAATA
The DNA here is from genome assembly GCF_016545835.1 of Crotalus tigris. NCBI lineage: Eukaryota > Metazoa > Chordata > Lepidosauria > Squamata > Viperidae > Crotalus > Crotalus tigris. The sequence continues at coordinate 34,612 of NW_024096688.1, forward strand.
GAATAGAATAGAATAGAATAGAAGGGACCTTGGAGGTCTTTTAGTCCAGCCCAACTAATCAGGATTGGAATCAGGAGCTGGTTTTATCATGCAAGTCTTATAATTTCAAAACACATTGCTATATCCTGAAGGATGACCAACCATCTCACTAGAGCTCATATTATCAATTTCTGTCATTTCTGGAGCTATTGATATTCATGTACTCATAGGACCCAAGTCCTATTTATGCCTCTTATTTCAGAGTTTGCATATATTTCATATTAAAATCTAATTGTAACAATATGTGTTGTGTTTCATGATTCTTTTGCTAGTTTTTGCCAATCAAATTTAAATTAGGCACCAATGTCAAAACTAAGCAGACAATGTTTTTTAAACTTTCACCTGCTATTTTTTTAAAAAAGGCTAAAATGCTGAACCTTCTTGCCTACCCACTAATGTAAAAAAATAAAGTAAATGTAAATGCAAATGTAAATGTAAAATTAAAGGTAAATTGTTTAGAAATAATTCTGGGGAAAAAAGTCATGTAAATATGCATACACGTGGCATCTCTTTTAAAGCTGGCTGGACCTGATTATTATGCGGTTAACATTTCTTGGGTACCAAGATGTTCTAGAAAGGCATAGTAAGAAATTGGAGCAAGGTCAATAGAAGGTGAAAGATCTTAAAGTCAAGCTTTATAAGGAACAATTAAAGGATTTGGGCATATTTAATCTTCAGAAGAGACAATTGAGGGAAATAAATGCTCCTCAACTATCTAAAGAGCTGCACATCAGAGAGACAGTGAACAAATTCTGATTTTCCCCAAAAGCTAGGATCAGAACCAATGGGTCAGAACTGGAATGGTCCTCCTGTCACATAGTGGGACATGTTGCCAGGTGATATGGTGGGCTCTCATTCACAAGCAGTTTTTGAATACAGAATGGATGGACATTTCTCAGAAGTTATAAACTGTAAGTGTATCCTTCTCTGGATAGGGAGTTGCATTAAAGACTTTTAAAATCATTTCCAACTCTATGACTGTAAACCACCAAAAACTAAATAGCATCATTATTCTTCAGCATCCATTATTATTATTTTTTTTGCAAAATTTCCCCCTGATCCTTTTTGTAGGAGGGTATATTTAATAGAATTCTCCTCCTCTACTGATTTTTTTCAATTACAATTTTTACTAGCAATACAGATTTTGAAATTAATATTCCCCACTCTTCATCTCCCAAATAATAAAAAAAAACTGACTGCTTTATAATTACATGTGCCTTTAATTCCGGAGGAACCTGTCATATCACTATGATAGCTCTAGAAAAATGTTACTCCCATTAGGCAGCATATTCTTTTCCTAATTAATTCCTCATTTAAAGGAAACCACAGTAATCTAATGAATATTCAGAAAACCCTTTATGAATGCATGTATGTAAGTATGTATTCATGACTTGGGGGAGAATGCTGTGGAATTCAAAACACAATGGCAAATGAACTTTCTGTTGCATACATAGACTCAAATTAAAGTAATGCAAATCCAATCCCTTTTTGACAAGCTAAAGGTTACCCATCACAGTGATCTCATGAAAAAAAAATAGTTGAGACTCAACTATTTTGAATCTTAAATTAATATCCCTCCAAATAAGATTGCCAATAAGATTGCCTTTAACAAACCCATACTGTTCAGAGTTTTCCACTGTATTTTGAAATTCAACATGTGCATCTTATGTTAGGATATACAATGCTATATCATAGTAAGGGTATAGTATCTGCCTGTAAAAATCTCTGGAATGAGGAAAGTATATTAAAAAAATTCTCTCTCTCTCTCTCTCTCTCTCTCCCCCTCTCTCCCTCTCTCTCTCTCACACACACACACACACCATAAATGAAAGAGTGTTTCATTCATGGCAAAGCAAAGAAAGCCATCATGTGTTATATATATATCCTGTTTTCACAGCTATGGAGGAAAGTCTGCAGTGACAGGCAAAATAAAATTTCCCAAGCAGGTAATTCTTCCTTCTATGTGTGACTTAGTTTGAGAATTCATTATTCCAAAGGACACCATGAAGTATCATGGACTGAGTATCTCAGTGCCTTTAAGCTTTTCTTGTTGAAACAATTTTCAGACAATGTCCACCAATACAAATATATCTGGAATGGTGTGATCCATTTTATAGACAATGCTCTCTGTTTGAAAGGGCTGATAAAGGAGAGCCCGTAATTTCAAAGCATGCTCTTCAGTCTGTCTGGTTGAATGAAGAACCACAAGAAAAATGAGTTGGGATGTTGAGGTTGCCTATAAGTGGAAAAAGTCTGGGTAACAAAATAAGTGGGCAAATGGTTCATAATCTCTATTAAATAATCTTTTATTATTTATTTAAATGTGTCTGTGTGTGTGATTGATCATTTATAAATTGATAGACCATTATATATGTCAGTGTGAACACTGCAAATAATTTTAAAGTTTACCTCTTAAAATCCAAAATACTGAACAGCTTTGCCAGTAAGGGGCTTATTCAACATCCTCCATTTTGGCATTTCAAGATGATAAGTAGGAATTCTTCAGCTGTAAATCTTATGCAAGTCCTTTTGAAAGAAACAGGTGTCATTTTAAAACTAAACAATTTTTATGATCAAATAAGCTTTTGAAGATCATGGTGTTCTTCAATGGCTTTATAGAGGTTTCCTGTGTAAGTGGAGTATTTTATATGCATGCAGTTTGAAGCAGGGAGGTGTTAGGGACAAAACAATGTAATTACTTTGGACAATTACCATAAATAAAATAACAGCAAAACTCTCTGGGTGTATATTTCCAGGGAAGTAACCATATTAGTTTTTACATATATTTTTTTCTAATCAAATGTCCTGGAGGAATTCTAATCCTGGAGGAACAAAAAAATGGGAAGAGGGGAATGGTGAAAAGTAAGATATGAGGGACAATTGCTCAGTGATCAAACATAAAACAGTTAGATATGAGACATTTTTTCCACCAAATAATTAATTTATATGTACTGTGAAAAGATACCCTTGGCTTATTTTAAATCCATGAGAAACTGAGTTGAATTTTTAATGAATTTCAGTTAAGCTACTTCATTATATAATCAATCTTCATTGTTTCTCTCCTAAAATCTTTTGCCCTTCAATTCAAAAGCAAAATGCCCTTGGGAACAGAAGAATTCTTATGGCTCAGGACCATACTTCATATATGTTGGTATGTGAATATATTCCCAGGGATAGCTGGGAAGAAAGAGAGATTAAATATGTATCATACTCTATGGCTTAATTTTATATGCTTCCAATCTAAATCAAGGTTGATGTATACTGTTCCTCTTGCATATCTTACTTATCTTACTAAGGAAATGCAAATCTCCAAGAGCAGCAAGAATGAAAACATTAATTTACTTTGAAGAACTGTAACAATGTAACATTATTGAGGAATGAATGTAATGCTATAGAAAAGGGGGGAAAAGCAATTTTAAGAGATTTTCAAATAAAGCAACTTTTATGGTTAATGAAATACCATATTTTGGAAATCTCCATTTGCATTAATAACCAAATAGACTTTAACTATATTTTAACAGGAAAATTAAAGCTGTTTACTGAAATAATGTTAAGGGGGTTGTCTAAATAAATGTTATAAAACAAATCACAGTCTGAACTGCTTAACTTTGGTGCATAAAAGCTGTACTGACTCAAAAGAACATTGCCTTAACAAAGATTTAATGAGACATGGAAGCATAAAAATAAGGCACTGTTTTACAAACCACTACAGCATTCTACAAATAAAAGCTTCCCACACTGTATGACTATTTTATTGATACTTGGAAGGCACCAAGTATAAATGTTAGTGTTAGTCTCTGCATTGAAAGACATATATTTTTCATATTGGGAACCTGTACCCTTTTTGCAACAAAGCAAATAAAATGTGCTGTTCTTCTAAAAGGCACATGATGAAAATGCTCTATAAATGCTTCAAATATTGGTCATTTTCACAGTGTGCCAATGAAATGGGAAAAAGTCATTTAGAGATAGCTGGAGAGATATTTAAAAGGGCAACTGATAAAACCAAAAAGCTACTAGATAAATCTTTTAAGGCTTTAGCTATTCTTAGTCTAGTCATATCCTGACAGGATTACTGCAGCATGTTCTCCGTGGGATGGCCAGATGTTTTCTGGGACCGATTCAAAGGTTTAAATTAATTTTCAAAACAGTAAACGCTGAAGTCAAAAGGTCCCTTCTGTATTCACCCAAGGAGCCTCCACACTAACTCAGTTTAATAATTCCTCACTGTTTCAAATAAACCATAGCTGTAAGAGGGAGACTATCCTAAGATGTAGCTTTTTGAACAATGTCAGCAAAATTTAAAAACTCCTTCCAAAGTAGAAAAAGCAGTGCTAGAGTTAAAGTGGAAGGGAAAGGAAGGTTTTGGTACTTTAAATGTGTTGTGATAGTTTGGGCTAAGTTTCTTTACATTTATTGTGAACTATTTTAGAAAGTTCAAAATGAGAAGGAATGCATACATTTAGTTTAAAAATATTGCAATTCTAATGCATACCTATGTCAGGATGAATCCCAGTCAGTTTAGTAATATTTATCTCTAAATAATATGCATAAGACAATACTATTAATCTACACTCAGTCCTGATATATTGGTTATATATTTTGATACAACATTTACTCAGTAACGTAAAGCACTATTTCCAAACTAAAAGGGAACATCCCAGACATAACAAGATTCCTAGAGTGAATAGTGTAGGAATGAAAACTCTGCCCAAGTTTCAACCTTTTATATATATTTTTTCTTTTCTTGGCAAAATATAACTTACAGTTTTTGAACTCAAAACTTGACAGCTATCACCTCATAGGTATACAATCACATTTTTTAAAAATTGATTCGCTTGGCAGGGCTTAACTTTCCAGCATGGTGCAATCCCTCTGTATATTAGATAGTAATTTTCCACTAGGTGATAATTGCAAATGGTGTCATTAATATAACTGATTTGCACTGAGACATTCCAGCATGATGAGAAACGGTGAGTCCTTTAAACTGGAGACCAAACTCCGGGGCCAATAGTGAGCATTAGATAGTACCGTCATAATGTTTCCATATGTCTCTGGTTTAGAACAGATGCTCAGTGCCCTGCATACCCTCATGCATGCCCCAATTGGGGATGGAAAGGTTTCTTTATTGACATTCAAAGTGGCTGGGCCTCTGGCACTGCTCCTTAAATGCAAGTACAAACAGTTCTGGGAACACTAAAGTGGAGCCCTGGTATATGCCAATGCTTCACTTAATGGAATGTTTCGAGCACAGAATTTAACATATAGTATTTCTTTGAATATGTTGTTTCCAAGTCTATACAATCCAGTGTTCTAATTTTCATAATCCTTTCTTTATCATGTATTATATGTTTTCACTGAATATATCACTGGGAATATGTCTGCCCAGAATACATTGTACTGGCTTTGAATAGCATTTTATTTGTCTGCCCAGAATACACTGTACTGGCTTTTTATTATATTTTGTTGGTAATCCAAAAATGGCTACAAAAATTACAGTCCTCGATTTACAACTGTTTATTTAGTGACTGTTTGAAGTTGCAACAGCACTCGAAAAAGTGACATATGACCTTTTTTCACACTTACGACCATTGCAGCATTCCCCCATGGTCAGGTGATCAAAATTCAGACACTTGGCAACTGGCTCATAGTTATGATGGTTGCAATATTCTGGGGTCACGTCATGTGATCTCCTTTTGTGACCTTTTAGCAAGCCAAGTCAATGGAGAAGCCAGATTCACTTAACAACCATGTTACTAACTTAATAGCTGCAATCATTCACTTAACAACTGTGGCAAGCAAGGTCGTAGAATGGAGCAAAACTTACTTAACAAATGTCTCATTTAACAACAGAAATTCTGGGCTCAATTGTATCGTAAGTCAAGGATCACCTGTATACTTTCATTTCTGAAAATCTGAGGACATTCTTAACCACCTTCGTGTTCTCTGCTTGCCTGTCAAGTAATAAATTGGGACATTTTTATATACAGTATGTAGAAACATATAGAATACTGTAAGTTGTTTAGGTCAGAATATGTGACTCAGAAAATTCAATTAACATAGAGACTCAGGCTATCAGAATACAGAATGATACTCATATTTCAGGCATTTATCAAAGACTGCCAGCATAAGTCAGATTTCTGTTAAAGGTGGGAACTGTTAATTTCAAAAACCTAGGTGGGATTAAATTTATAAATAGGTGATTGCATTGGGTTTCCTAGTGTGACAGCAATATTCACAATATTTGGCATGAACACATAATGTACAGTAATCATGCAAAAGCATTTTATTAGATATTCTACTGAAAAAAAAATCTGCGTTTTCTTTTTGCTATTGGCTATGGGCAGTAATTATAGGATGATGGACCATGTACCAAATGTAAATGGCCAAAAGATCCATTCTAAATATTTCATGTGCTTTCCTTGCATTTATTTTTATGAATAGCATTAACAGTAGTTCCAGATTAGCAAATAGGATTTTTACTTCAATGGCTGAACATCTAACGAAGTAATAACAGCTCTTTCCTCAGAAGAGATTGGGCTGAATAGTGCTTGAACATTTTTCAGTTTCTTCAAGGTTTGAGATTTGATTTTTTTTAATATATATATATATATATATATATATATATATATATATATATAAATCCAGGTTAAGTAATGAACAGATAAGTCAAGGTGATAAGTCAATTACTATAACTACAGGTATGGTAGTCCTTGATATATAACCATAATGGAGCCTGCCCATTACAGTCATATGATTCTTTGTGGGTAGTCTTTAAACAAATGCAGCAATCAAAAATAAACAATGTTAAATTAATTCCATGATTTGTTAAGCCAACCCATTATTTGCTATGGTGTGGTTTTGTTGAAACTGGAATTTCTGGTTTTTGGCAAAAGTGTCATAAAACATGGTCATGTGACCATGAGATGCTGCAAATGGATATAAATGCAACCTGGTTGCCAAGCACCCAACTACAGTCACATGAATGAGGGGGAGGGAACCATTGGAACTTTGGAACCAGTTCATATTTTGCTCCAGGTAGATAGTAATTTCAAACACCAGGGAGATCATAAGTCAAGGACTGCCCACATGTTTCTCTGCATATAGATACATCTTTGCAGCCACATAAATATCCCCACAAATAGAATCCTCCCCAGTAGGCTGAAAGAGAAAGTATTAATGAATGGTCTTCCTTGTCTATTTCCCCAGGATGCTTATACTCTTGAAGATCCATTTAACAGCTGTGTGATAGGATAGGACCTTTATTTCACTAAGGAAAAGAATATATAAAAAGAGCATCTCACATCCCTTTCATCTGTCATGATAGAAATCCTGGCAATAGCATGGATTGAGAGGAACGATTTAATGGCCAATTGCCTCATGTTGCTTCTTGAAGCAGTGTGCTCCCAGCTTCTCAACAGCTGCTGCAGGAAGCCGATATATGTGATACAGGATGTCAATGTGTGAATTGTGCACTGTCATGAAATCTGATTTGCTGAAATACAATATTCTAGCCACGCTCCTAACAGCTTGCCAAAAAGTAGTGCTTTAAAAGAGGCAAGAAAGCTCATACCAATGGCTGTTATTTTATTATCCTGGATAATTACATCTCCAACAGCAAATTTGCATATGGCTTTCTGTCCAGCAGAAATTCCAAGCATAGCCAGTTGTAAAACCCCATGAAGAACAGAAGATTTCCTGAATCGCAAGATGTCCATATTGCCTGGATTAAGTGTCTGTCCTAAAATGTCATCCAGTCATGACATGTAATTAGGAAGAGTAGTAGCATTTGAAGGATTTCTTAGTCTCTGCATGCTTTCCTGCTAAACATGCAGCAGCAAGATGTAAGTGATATTGGAAGTGTAGGAAGAAGAATTAGAATAATTATGTTACTGTCACGGTAACCTATTGCTGGTCTCTCTTAAAGATGTGACACTTCTGCCACCCCAATGACAGCTATCCTTATATTATTTTATAAGTAGAAAGCATTCTCTATCATGCCTTGCTTCCAAGGGTTCCTTAACCCAAAAAAAATAAGAGGTTAAAAAAATCAGGTTTAGGAAGTTGGTAGTTTTAGAATACCTGGTAAAAATGGCCCAAATACTTCCATGATAAATGTAGCATCCAATGTCAACAAACTGGTTGAATCCTGTTCTCTAAATTCTCAATAAAGCAGATTCATAAAATTGAAAGATGTATGGTACTATAATAGAAGTTTATAGGGTTAAAGATTCCCCACAGTCTTATACAAGGTTAGTACTTAATATCACTGTGGGAGATTTCAGTTTATAAATGCTTGCATTCCGATTATTAAATGCTATGCACAATCAATGCCTTTAATCCTATCACAGAACCTGAATTTTCACTGTGATTGGGAAACTATTGTTGTCCTGGCTACACCCTTAGATCTTCTTGGCTTTTGATCTTCAGACTGCCTGGATGTCTGTTATTTATTCCCTTTATACTTGGGGGAAATTAAAAAAAAAAAAAAAAAACAGGCCTGTTCACTTTTCTGGCCTCATAATCCGAGAATTAAATCAGTAAATATTTTAGGCCATAAATGGAAATCCAGACAAATCCAGCTAAACAATATAGGCCATAAATGATCATCCAAAGAAAATAGTTCTAGTAAATGTGAATGGCTTCTGTACTAGCTATGATTGTAAATCAAGATTAGAAAGGAAAGAAAGAGAGAGAAGATCACAGATCAGCAAGAAATGTCAGAACAAATGTCTCATTGTTTCCATTTAAGTATTTCTTTCCTCCTCTATTACCCCTCCCCCAGTGATTCTCCATGGCCAATGATTCCCTAACCCTCCGGCCCTCGTCCTTCATTCCTGCCCATTAGCCCAGACACAGATTGACCTGGCCATGGAGAATCGCTGGAGGAAGGGTAATGGAGGAGGAAAACTGGCTGTGAATCAGCTGAGGCTGGTGGCTGGGGACAAAGGGGACCCAGCCAATCATGGGCACCTAAATGTCCTAAACTTGTATTTACAGCTGATCCTATATGGGTAAGATGTAGTCATCACATTTCTTCCTATTCCATTTAATTATTTGAAAAAGAAATACAAAAGACTTTATTTTTTCATTGCATTTGTAGGGCGTTTTTTACAATATAGAAAACTAATAGCAATTGTGAAGGCTTAACACAATGTACACAACTAAGCTTGTTCTCCTATAGGAGGAACACTAAAAACACAAAACATAAAACTCTTGAGCACTGGCCAAGTGATATCAATAATAGTACTATGCATGTACAGAATCATGTATGTGGAGAATCTCAGTCCTCCAGATCATGGTTGTCCCAAAAGTACTTTTTCAGGAGGCAAATGGACTTTCTTGTTTTTCCTTCGGAGACATTTCGCTTGTCATCCAAGAAGCTTCTTCAGCTCTGACTGGATAGTAAGGAATGGAAGGATTTATATTATATAAATATAGCTATGACCAGCTGTCTGCAAGAAATATAAATCTAAGAGACTTCTCCAAACCCTAATTAATATTTTGAACTAAAATATATCTTAAATGGTTTGTAAACCTTTACATATGGATAAGATATAGATTGTAGATGTAATAAAAGTTCATATTACTTTATGTTACAGTCCTAATTGCAATTTTTCTGTTTTATTTTTTTTTTAAGTTTACAGTATATAATCATTGTCTAGCTAATTAAAAAAATAATTACATTTGGGTCTTCAAGTGAATTTTGATTTCATCTAACTACACTTTTTACTTCTCTTGCCAGCATTTATCAATAGTGACTTGCTTTGAGCTGAGAGAATGTATGTGGCCCAACATCATCCAGCTGGTTTTGTGCATAACATGGGACTCAAACTCACATTGTCCCAGTTTCTAGCCTGAAGCTTTAATATTATATGAAGCGAGCATTCTTAGTTGGTGAATAAACACTCATTATAATGCAATTTCAGATTATGTTTGCAGAGTAGACTCTTTCCAAAAACAAATCAATCATTATTAAAAACAACAGTACTAACCTATACCCAAAGGTATTCTCTTCAGAGGTGGAAAAGCCACTGCTCTGTGCTTGTGGAAGACATACATGCTAGAAACATGCCATTTCAACTTCGGGAACTAACCCTTTTAGAAATAACATCCTGTGGTAATTTAATTCAGGAATTAAAGAATCTTGGCCTTGAAGCTGAACTAGAATAGAATAGAGCTGGAAGGGACCTTGGAGGTCTTCTAGTCCAGCCCCGCACCTAAGCAGGAGAACTGTTTAAATCCCTAGCAGAAAATCCAGTCAAATTGTTTTTCAGTTTCTGTGATACCAAACAAAATGACTTTTGAGCATCAATATTCACTCAGCAACAATAGTAAAATATCAGTAGTAACCTGGCAACAATGTCATTCTATTATATAAAAAAAGCTTTTAACAATTGTAAGCGTTAAAATTTAAAGAAGTCGCACAAGTGGAAGTTTCTAAATTTAGTTTTTTAAACTCGATATTGTATTCCAGGAAGCTTACTTCCAGGCAAGCGGTCTTAGATGTATGTAGATGCTAGGGTGGTTTGAAGCAGGTACATATCATCTGGCTGAGATGCTTCACACTGTACAAGCAGCATGCTCTGCTTCATTGGGTCAGAGGGCCCTACCTCTTCTAATCACTAAATTTCTTTTCATCAACAATGAGAACTTTGGTTCTTCTTTCAGAAACAAATGAGCTTCTGAGATTGTACTCCACATGTAAAAAAGACCATTCTCTCAGGAGTCTTGTCCTTAAAACTGGGGCCATGTCACTCCACAATGGGGTGCTATAGTGAAGGAAAAAGTTTCTTTTAAGGTTTGTACAGCCTTAATAACTGCTTAGTGAGCCTGTTTGGGGTAATGGTTAAGACTCAAGGCTAGAAACAGGGACAATGTGAGTTCTAGACCTACCTTAGGCATAAAGCCAGCTGGTTGACCTTGGGTTAGTCACTCTCTCTCATTTCTAGGAAGGAGGCAATGGCAACCACTTCTGGACAAAAAAAGCCTTGTCAAAAAAACTGCAGAGACTAGTCCAGGCAGCAGCCATCAAGAGTCAAGACTCATTCATAGGCACACACACTGGATAGCTGCTTAACGCTTTTGCAAGGCTGAATTTAATTCAATCATCTTCTGAAACCAGAAGTCTCCCCAGTGAACTCTCCCCAGTGGACTAGAGGAGCACAAAATAAGCAATTATGTATTCAGATTGTTTTAATGGTTTATGTTTATGTATTTAGTTTACATTTCTTCCCTCATTTAAATAGTTTATATTCAATCATTTAAGCAAGGACTCTGATTTCATTACATGATGAGCATCAACAGGCTTCTTAACTATTTGGAAAATCAGGATGCTCATTTAAGTGTCTAAAGAGAAATGTGGCTGCCTAAATTTGATTAACTGATTGTGTTTGATTGATGATGTATATTGGTTTTGACAGACAGCCTTGCATTTACAGATAAGGTAATTAATGTGAACACGCTTTAAATTCAGATACACCTACTCACACAGAATATTCTATGAATAAGAGATCAACCTGATGGCTCAAACTAGCTGCAGCTTTTTTTAAATTATTATCATCACAAAGAGAGTTTTTATCCTTATTACCATCTATAGTTGTACTATAACCCAGGTCACACAATTCAGGAATTATTTCAAACCTTTTTCAACATGAACAGATGCATCTTCAGGATCCACTGTCTTTGTCAAAAAGATGAAAGGATCATAGGGCCACTGGGGCAAGCGCCACCCTTTTTGTACACATGCAACATTACTGCAAATTTACAAAAAGGATAGACTTTGCAAGGCAACAATGCAACACTGCCTTTGTCCTGTCTACCCTTGAGGAGGTTTGAGTGTGACGGTCTTCATGAATGTCTAAAAAGGACATTCTTTGTAGATTCAGCTGAACATTCTGAGCAATGTACATGTGTTTACAACCACGGGCAACATGGCATGGTCCAATAAGTGCAGCATATTGCATGTGGCCTTTCTGGTTGTGAATAAAGATAGAAATGGAAATTCTCAGACCATCTTCAGTTTGTTTGTTTGTTTTTTTACAGTGTGCTAGAATCTATCCTTTAATTTCCTAAAAACACCAATCATCTACTTTGATACTTCATTGTCAGGAGCTTTAGAATTTCTTTAGAATGCCTTTTGATGGTGCTCTTAATAGTCTTATATTGTTCCACAATGGTAGAGGCTTGTGGCTGAATAGCTCTGACTAACACATGTTACTTCCTGGTGCTCATTTGTCTCATGATTTAACTCAGAGGTGTCAATATGGCAGTCTGCAGGCCAGATGGGTCATGCATAGGCCACGCCCATTCTGACTCCACAAAGGCAAAAAACATCATGATACATCATAAGTCATGTGACATGATTGAGTTTGACACCCGTGATTTAACTGAAGTATGAAATATTTTTGAGGCTACAGTACAGTGAATTAACAATTTCCACACACACAAGTGTGCTCTCTCTCTCTCTTCTCTCTGTCTCTCTCTCATTATTTATTTGGAAACACTACTAAAAAAAACTCTAAATATTAACCATGAGAAAATTCACAATGGGTAAAATAATGCAGGCCCTTTCAACAAAGCACAAATTTCTACACATTTAGAAGTGATATTCAGAGTTTGCTGCTTCTCTGTGTTTCTTGATTAGAGGCTGAGCAGATCATTATAAATCTTAATGGTACATTTTCATCCATAGGTAACACTTAGCTAGTTGCAGTGATGATAAGATATAAAATTAAAAAAAAAGAATTTTCATATTGGTCCAGCTGTGTGTTCAAAGGGAATCTGATTAAATATCTTAGATGCCTTTAAATCTGCCCCAGCTAAATAAATTATAATATAGCTCTTAAAAGAATTCTGAGAAGAGAAAAGCTAGTATAAAAAGCAGAGTCAATAAAAGACATGGTTGCCATGAAAATGATAGTGAATGTAACTAAATCTTTTAGTTCCTAGTAGATAAACTATTGGTATCAGAAGATAATTATCACATCCAACCAAACTTAATCTATCTCCTCATTACTTCTCCCACAAGACATTTTGAAGTCAGGTTCAATTTCTGAAAACTTCATGGATATATTTTTCTTGGAAACATTGTGGAAGTACTTCATTATGCTTCTTTGAAGACTTTTTTCCCTCAGCACTGATTTTTTTTTTCCTAGCTCTTTTTTTTTTTAGTGGATCCAAATATGAACCAGATCTGATTCTACTTAGCTTCCAAATTCAGACATGGGACTTTACTAAATTAAACATAATAACAAATGATTGATAGTAAGTATGCTAGGTAGATGTTTATTCAAAAGTAGGGTAGGGAAGATTTATTGATCAAAGGAGGGAAAAAATAATTAACTTAGACAAGTTCCTGAGGAAAAAAATCACCAACTGATTTTGTCTTTCTAAGACCACTAAAACCATGCTAGGAGAAATTATTCTTTCTTGTGGAGAGAAGAGTTAACTCATTTTATCAGTTATCGGTGGTCTTCTCTGCTATTAAATTAAAACAATAATAATCTCTGTTTTCTAATGGCATATATAACATATTGAAGAGTACAATTTCAATGTAGCAATTAGAATCTGGCCTAGGACAGACCGACCCAAGTTTACCATTTTTAAAATATTTTATTAATCCTATCTTTATTATTTCTATAAATAAATGCAGGCAGATAATGCTCCTACCTAATATTCCTATTTCCTCCTATTTTCCCCACAATAACAACCCTGTGTGAGGTGAGTTGAACTGAGAGAGAGTGACTGGCACAAAGTTACCCATCTGGCTTTCATGCCTAAGGCAGGACTAAAACTCAGTTTCCTGGTTTCTAGCCTGGTGCCTTAACCACATGGGACTCTTTTATGAGTAAAATAATGAAAGTCCTCATTTCTCTTAGCTTAGTTTTCATGTTCTAAGGACAAAATGTGCATGTTTGAACTTCAGTGTTGCCTTTTTTAGTAATAGGTCTTGGCTTGTGCAGTACTAATTGTTTGATCTCTGGCTTTACTGCTGACCCGGTGCCTTTGCATTTTGGCAAACAGATAAAAGTGGATTTTTAAAAAATAAACCATTCACAGATGCCATTAGCTTTGTGATGTATCTACCTTGCAGTAAATAAATAAGAGTGACATAGCATTTTAACATCTTGATTTATAAAGGAAAGACTCAGCACATGCGCAAACACACACACACACACACACACACAGTGCAGACAATTTCTCAATCAGCATCTCCATGCAGTACTTTCAAATGCTCACTTTCTGTGGTATGATTAACATAACAACTTCACTACAAAATGTTCAGTGCATATGTCTATAACTTAATCTGTTCTGCATGCCAGTAGATGTTACCTTGGAAACAACCCAACCAATATCATTTTGTCTTTCTTTGTGATTCCTTCCATCCCAGAATTTGGTATTTAACTACTTGTGAAGCCATGTCTTCCAAATGCAACTAAGGAATTTTTTTTGGAAAGCCAACTTCAAAAGGTTTTATTCCCCTATGACAGCCAGCTTTTAAATTTGCTTCTTTTTTCACCTTTTTCTGCATTTATCTACTCTACCTTATGGTATGTCATGAACCAGGATGATTAGTCAGTGTCACAGTTAGTCCTGGTTTTAGCACATGAGCAAAATATCAAAATAATAATAATAATAAATAGTATCATAGAAGTAAACATGAGGAATACTTTATGAGATGTATGATGATTTCACTTATCATCAAATTCTTCTATTCTGGAGTAAGCAACATTAAGCAGATTGCAGAAATAGAATAAGTAAAGCCAATAAATGAAAGACCAACTATAAGAAAAAGCTGAGAACACTGCCAAAACTATTTTTTGACAATCCATATTCAATATTGCATTTAAAATCTCCTGCCTTCATATACCTAATCAGTTAAAAAGATATTTGTTAGTATGACCAAATTTGAATAAACCCCAAAACTTTGTTGTTGTCTTAATCTTTTAGTCAGCACTAATTTCAAAATTTGATTTCATTCAACAGTGAAATATTTTTTAGATCTTATGCATGCCAGAATCATGAGATTGCATGCACGATTGCATTCTTTAAATTCTTCAACACAATTCTTAAATATAAATAAAACTATGGAAGTTTGCTGTGGGACAATACTGTTTTAAAAAGACAAATGACCCTGATATAAGTTTCAAAGAATGGAATATCCCCAAATAGGCAAGTTTGTATGGAATTGTAATTGAAGAATAACAGTCCTTAATTAGGTACTGACTAATCCCATCAATTCACTCCCACTGAAATCTATGCAAGCTTCTTTTTTTTTTTTTACAAATTTTATTTATAATACAGTTAAAAAGAAACAAACATTGGATTTAACGTGACATTCCAGTATATACATTCTTATCAGATTATTCCACTTTTTACAATAAATTCTACATCTCTGCATATACATTTAAGTTTTATATACAATACTTATTCTAAAATAACATATATTTCTATCTTAACATTCATCTTTAATCCCAACCGTCCTCTTCGAATTCCTCCAGCGGTAAAATTTATCCCAAGTTTCATAATAAACTGATCCACATTTGTCTTTTAATATCATTGTGAACCTGTCCATTTCCACACATGCGAATATTTTATGTATTAACTCTTCCTCTGTGGGAATTTCCTTGCTCTTCCATTTTTGTGCAAAAGCAAGCCTAGCTGCAGTCAGGATGTGTAGCAGCAGGTAGATTGTTCCCTTGTCGTATTTTTCTGTCATTATTCCCAACAAGAAGAGTTCAGGTTTTAACTCTAAGTCCAGTGATAATATATCCCTCAACCAGTTTCGTGTCCTGTTCCAATACTCACGAGTCTTTGGGCATTCCCACCACATATGGTATTATGATCCTATTGCTGTTTTACATTTCCAACATAGGGGTGAGATGTTTGAACCCATTTTGGCTAGCTTTAAGGGTGGGAAATATGCAAGCTTCTTTTTATATCCCTTTTTCTTATTATGAATATTTTAAACTAAGAAATCTAAAAGAAATGTAGAAGAATGTTACAAGCATTTGCAGATAATTCTGCATATGATTCTAAATGTTAGTAGGTCGAATTTCCTCCTCATCTCATTCTCTCCTACTCTTTTTTCTTTTTCCTTGTTATAAATCGGATACATGACATTTAGTTCCCCCCCATTTTGATATTATTAACCATGGTTCAAATGTAGCAGATATTTAGGCATTTTTTAAAAAATAAAATAAAGTATAACCATATGAACCAAGAAGATGTAAATATATTTACAACAACTATTCGGTTAAGAGAAATATTCAAAATTCCATGCTTTGATTCAAAGTTCAGCAGTACCATTAAAACACAATAGGTATTCTGCATGGCTATAGGTAATAAAAGCATTTCATTGACATAAAAAGACATAAAGTGACATAAAACTAAAGAGATCCAAATAAAAACTTAGTATAGTATAGGATTCTCTGCATGTTTGCAGTGAGGTTGATGCATAAATCAGAAAAGAATATCAGAGCAAAACAAGAAGACTGAAAATATACACTGGAAGCTAAGACGTTTGCAGGCTTTCTTCTTGGACATTTCCCAGACTTTACAAACTCTGACCTGATTCTTATCTGATTATCTGATTCTTCTCCTTGTCCCCAGCATAGAAAATTACTAGGATCCCATATCTTCCTTGTGTCAATGCTGCTAACATTGGATGCTTTTGCTTTGACAACAGATGGAGATGCAACCACTTTCTTCTTATGTTTTACTCTAAGAGTTAGAGTTAAATGATGCTGGGGGGGAAGAATGTGCATGAGAGTTTAGCTAGACATAATAATACTGAACTTAATGGGTGAACCAAGGTTATTGAAATAAGAGATAATAAGAATTGGTGGGCTAGAGAACTGGAGGGAAAGCCTGCATTTCAAACTAATTGGAGAATATGATTTATTACTATTAATTGGAGGAGGGAATTGTGCTTTGATACTATGTGCTCAGGGAAGGGGAATCCAGTTTTTGGCTTTGATTGTGTGAGTGCCAATGCTATGCTTCTCAAATAAAGATTTTTTAAGGTAAACAATGCCTCAAAGTTCTTTGAAAAGTTTCATCTGTCAGAACCATGACACTTTGTTTATTCATTTGTTAGAAAATAAACTGATCTAGTCAGCTGACTGAGTAATGAACAACAACACAGTGCATAATTTAATTGTTGTTGAATGATCACTTAAATATGAGCCAGCAGTGTGCCACAGTAGCCAAAAAAGCTAATATAATCCTTGATTGTACAAACAGAGCCATAGAATCAAAATCAGGCATGCATTTATGATGGTTGCAGTGATCCAAGGCCATGTGATCACCTTTTACAGCCACTTGACAAGCAAAGTCAATGGGGAAGTAAGATTCACTTAACAATTGTGTTAATAACTTAATAACTGAAGTGATTTACTTAATAACTGTGGCAAAAAAGCTGTAAAATGAGGCAAAACTCACTTAACAGCTGTCTTGCTTAGTAATAGAATTTTTAGGTTCAATTGTGGTTGTAAGTCGAGGAATATTTGTATGACAAGAAGACTGAAAGAATCTTCCAACCAGACCAGGATAATATAAATAGAAAATATTTCATGAATCTTTTAAGGATTTCCCTAAGAAGAAGAGTAATGTTGATAATAATGACTAATTTGCATTCTTAGAGATATTTCTGGCCAAGGGTCTCAAAATGTTTTTAAGCAGCAAATTAATTAAGCTTTAGAATACTCCTACAGAGAGCTCTGGAATATAGAGAAATTGCTTTATTCACCAATGAAAACTGGTCATCTCTGGGGTGGAATAGAGCAGTTGCTTAATAAGGCACAATAATGATTGCTTAGGACAAAAAGAATACTTCAACCACTGAAAATATAACAAGAATTCAAGCAGAGAAAAATCACTGTTTCAATGGAAACTAGCTTAAGTTTAGAAAACAGTGCTTTCCCAAATGCAAATACTGGATTTTTAATAATCACAGAGGGGTCAGAAAACATGAAGATAACACCAATATTTAAGTGTATTTCCTCCAACAGTGTATTGTAGTAGAAGAAAATTTAAATATCTTGGCTTCAGAATTTAAAATGCTAATAAATAGTCCATTTTATTCACTGACATGAAAAACAAACAGTAAAATGTTGCTCTATGTATAAGCCACAAATCAAACTTTAAATCAAACTTAAAAAAAAAGTTTAAAAGGAATATATATTAAGGTGTAGTATATAAATCATAATATTTTGACCACTTTATTCTTTTTAGTCATGTCAATTATTTGAATATAAGTTCCAAGTCTTTAATTATCAAGCCCAAGATAAAATATCAATTAAGACCTGTAGTACTGAAAATCAAAGCAAAATTAAAATGGCTTCATGCCTTTCCCTCTCTGCCCATGAGAAATTAGCTTATTTAGAAAAATCTAAAGCATTTATGAAAATTACCTTATGGAAAATTACACATTGCCTGGTTGTTCCAATGCCATAATGAGCAAACTACCATTTTTGGAGAGCAAAATGAATCCTGCTACTCTCTATCAACCCCTCATTTACCGTCAAAGTGAAAATTACTTCAGGGTGTGTTCTTCTGTTCTACTTCCAAAATACATACTTCCATTTCTTAATCCACTTTGGATAAAGCTATAATGCTATAACTGTTTTCATGTGAATATAAGGTATATATTATATAAGGTTTATAATATAAGGTTTATTGATGAAACTGACAGAGACTTTTAAATTATATTTTTCCCAACTTTCCTATTTTCCCCTATGCTCACTTTCTTTAAAAATCAGGAGTCCAATTATATACTATTTTTTTCCAGACACTTATGGTAAAAGGGGTTCACTGTCAGTTACCAAATAGCGCAAATAACTATTTCCAGTGTTTACCTACCCCAACAACATTAAGATGTGTGGACTTCAACTCCCAGAATTCTCCTGCCAGCATTCTCCTATTTGAGTTCACACACCTTAAAGTTGCTGAGATTGAGATTGTTTAATCTCAGTCAGTTACATGGCAAGACTTATAGCCATTATGCTACTATAGTATTTATGGTTACAGTGAATGTAAAAAAATATATTTAAAAAACCTAGTAAGGTAAAAAATGTTTAAGCTGCTTGTTCTACTGTAACGGTAAGTGGAAATGATCTTGGGACACAGGGGAAGAGCTACAGCCAGGACAATGATCCGGTAAGATAGGGGTTCCCAACCAGGGGTGCAAGATGATATTCCAGGGGGTGCAAAAACTTGGGTTTTCAAAATTATAGTGTATTTGCATAATTTGTTGCCGTTATTACAAACGTTTGTAAGGGGTGCAAGAATATATCAGAAGCGTTTTAGGGATGAGGGGTATACTGTAATAAGAGATAGCTGAGCCTACAGAAAGAATGTGGCAGTGGCAAATATCTCAGAAGAGACCCTCCCTAGTTTCTTAGATTGTAAAAAGGGCAGAAAAGTACTTTCAGACTTGCAAGAATAATGTCAGACTTGTGAGGTTGTCCGGGCAGGAAACATGCATAGATGTACTTCTTTGGCTTTATTGTAAAGTTGCATTAACAGAATCTTGCAAGTCTGAAATAATATTTTTCCATGTTGTTTTTATAGCTCAAGGAATTAGGGCCCCTTCTGAGTTGTTTGCAATGCCCATATTCCTGCTATGGGCTAAGCTACCTCTTACCTGACTGTTACCCTGGTTATGGCTATTCCCTCGATCATCCAAGATCATTCCAACATATCATTACATATAATCCACATTTTCTTTGCATTTTGATGTTTTCACTCTCTCTATAAATTCAACTCAACTTTCTCTCTCTTTCTACATACATTCACACATGCAGTATATTATCCTGGAAGACCCACCTTACAGAGAGGAAATTGCTTTTCTGGAATGGAAAGATGCAAAGGCACAACAGGAGGAATAACACCCAATCATAGGATGTGATTGGCTGGTAAGCAGTAAATGCAGATGTGTCCTATAATAGATATGAAACATTCCTTGCATCGTCACAGAGATGACATTGATCATGTCAATATCGAAACAAGAAAGTAAGTTTTACTATGCAGATGTGTTTTATTCCAGCCCTTTCTGTATTTGAAACATATTGAGTTGGACAGAGATCTAGGAGGGACTGATTTCCTGAATAACCTCTCACTAGAAAGAGAAAGGCATTTGCTTACTTCCCTTTCTTTCAGCAGTCCCATGCATGGCTTTTTACTCTAACAATTTTCTCAGGGACATGCAAGGAAATTCAAGGAGGAGGAAAAATAATTGTAATGTACTGTTCTTCTTTCTTCTTCCAAAGTGACCACCCATTGAGTAGAGCTCCTCCTAGAGGAACTGTGGAACTTTCATTTTATGTCCCTGTTATTATCTGCTTAATTCTCAGCATGTCTTTATTCACAAACAAAGTTAATATATTCTGAGACTCTACAATTGGAGTGGTGCTTATGTACTTCTACAAATTGTTTTTCTTCCTAATAGAGCCTTTAAAACCCTGTTCCATTGTATCAGGGTGATGCTTAAAAAGAGACCCCCGCTGCTATTATTTGGTACAAATCTAACCTTACATTGTTTATGGAGAAAAAAACTGTGCCTTAAAAATATTCCATAATTTATCTTTTAGCAGCAAAAATGACAGTTGGAAAGGACACTTCTGAGGAAATTGCTCCTGAATGGTAAACATTTCATTAATGTGACCATGGTCTTTAATTTAAATAATTTAAGTCTCTGCAGCCTTGAGCCTAAAATGAACAATGAAGGAGGAATCTAATTCGGTGAACAATAATTATTTCAGGATGTTCTTCACAAGAGGACAAATGGCTAGTATTATATTCTACAATAATATAAATTACACAATGTCTAAAATTTTGGCAGATCAAAACATAGATGCTCTCCCTTCTTCCCTTCCAACTGGAGCAGAATTTTTATCATTAAATTATATATAGACTTTTTCCTGCATATGATTAGAGGTCAAGGAAAACATACATAGATCTGCACCTAAGGCCCTAGCTCGTCTATGCACATCAAGCTCACTTTGCAAATCTACTTGGCTTCTAAATCTTTGCACCTTCTTGAAGACCTATAAAGGTTCAAAGTAAGTATGTTCAAGTCAGCCTATTTTCTGAAAGCTGAAAGCCTGTCTTATCAGTATTTCCAACCACAAGAGTCCTGTAACCACAGTTATTAGAATATGAGGTTTTAGCAGAAATTTAGGTTTGGTGTACAAAGCTCTGAAAAAAAAGAACTGGAAATGAGATACTGAGAATGGGTCTTAGATACATAATACTATTATGCAGGTAAACTCAACACAAAGCTACTTTTTATGCCCAGAATCGTCAAAGCCCACCTGTAGAATAAGAATAAGCTGTTTCAACAAGGCAAACAGCTATTACTAATCAGGACTCTTTTCCTAAGTTAAAAAGAACTTCTAGATTATTTTATTGAATTTTATATTTCATTGAGTCCTTAGACAAACAATATGAATATATAGAATGTAATTTCCACTGTATTGAAATATAAGCTTTAATTATGGTTGTGTAATAAAACTAATTAAAAATTGTCTAAAGTAACCAAACAGCGGCATCTGAATATGAAGGGAGTTATAGAAAAGCATTGCAAAAAGGATAAAGCTATGCTTACATTAAGTGTATAACAGGGAGCTACAGTATATCGATATGGATCAGCACTTGTAGGGTACAGAGGTTTAAACATTTCCCACCTCATCTACAAGTAGGCCTGGACTTATAGCAGTTCATTTAGTGACCGTTCAAAGTTACAAAAGCACTGAAAAAAGTGACTTACGACTGTTTTTTACATTTATGACTGTTGCGGCATCCCCAAGGTCACGTGATCAAAATTCAGATATTTGGTGACTGGCGTGTATTTATGATGATTATAGTGTACCTGGGCCATGTGATTACCTATGGGGAATTTCTGACAAGCAAAGCCAATGGGGAAGCCAGATTCAATTAACAACCGGGTTACTAACTTAACAACTGCAGTGATTCACTTAACAACTATGGCAAGCACAATCCTAAAATGGGGAAAAACTCATTTAACAAATGTTTCACTTAGCAAAATAAATTTTGGCTTCCATTGTGGTCAAAAGTTGAGAACTACCTATACTATCTTCCAATATTCTCTCCACACAAATCCCCCTCCCCATTATTATGAAAGGAACAAGAATATAAGCCTCAATGTGTGCCCAAACTCTAATCTTCAGATCATTTGTCCTTAAGTAATTGTTAACAGTCAATAAGAAATTATTTTAAAGCATTCATCTCAGCCATCTACTTTTAGAGGACTGTTATGGCCAGCATAACTAAGATAACACACTGAAATATTTTGTAAATTGTAAATTAAAACTCCCATTCTCAAAGCTCTGGGTTTCTGGCACAAGCTATGAAGATTTCATTTTAGAATAGTGTTACCTTTGACACCCAATCTATGCACACGGCAGCCTTGATGTTTCAGAACCAAACTTTTTGCAGTGATTTCTGGAAATGTATAGAAGGGAATAAGAAGTTTAGGGTTATGGAATGTTTGTATGTGATGATTACAAACAAACAGAGAAATTGGACATTTAAAATGGAGAGGGGTGTGATAGATGTTGGGAATGAACAGATGTTGTTTATTCAGGTGTTATGCTGAATAATGATCAGACACTGAAGATATATATATATATAGGACACACCATCTACCAGAAGAAAACACACACAAACCATTATCTGCACGCTCTCTCACACCACCACCCAGCACAGATCAACTCCGTAGCCAAGACACTCATCTCTAGAACAAAATGCTTAACTGATGAACAATACCTAAAAACCAAACTACACACTCTCACTAATGTACTTACATCCAATGGATTCCAAAGAAATAAGATTACCAAACTAATCCCAAAAGAAACCCCCACTAAAATCCAAGACAGAGAACAAGAAAACCCTCCTCCCATACATAAAAGGCACCACAGACAGAATCAGCAAGATCCTCCACAAACACAACATTAAGACAGCATAAACAAACAGAAAAATATCCACCATCCTAAGAAACCCCAAAGACAAAATTGAATTAGAAAATCAAGGAGTATACGAAATGCCATGCACCGCTTGTCCCACCACATACATCGGACAAACCAACAGAAGAATAAGTGCATGCATTGAAGAACATAAGAACTCAGTCAAAAAAGAGGAACCAACTTCTTCCCTGGTCCAACACCTTAAAATCACAGGACATGAAATTGACTTTAAAAAGACCAGAACTATCGCCAAAACTGAACATTTTAATAACAGAATAATCAGAGAAGCCATCGAGATAGAAAAATGCCCACACAGGATGAACAAACGAGATGATACCTCCCGCCTACCAGCCATTTGGAAACCCGCTCTTATTGACAAACGACTCCCTAACACAAAAAATGACACCAGACCCACACTCACAAAAACCACACAGGATGTCACCACCACACATCCACGCAAAAAGCAAACCGAAAGCCACACCGATGATGAGGCACGACCACAAACCAGAAGCCAGACCATAGCTGCATCATTAGCCACTTTAAACCCCTCCAATCCATACATGAAGCAAACTGACACCCACCATGAAGATGAGGCACGACCACGAACGCGAAGCCAAAAAATAGCAATGCAGTTCACCATTTTAAACCCCCCTCCAACTCATACTAACCTGAGCACAACAAAGCCCCCACCCAAACAGAACACTCTCCCAACCAATCAGAGCACAGCCAACACCCCATCCAATCAGAACACACCTCCATCCAATCAGAACACAGCCAAGCTCTCATCCAATCAGTTCATACCCCCACTGGCAGTTAAAAGGAGGAAACAGCTACAATCACACATTGCTCCTAGAAGCACGAAGCCGAAAGCACCAGCCTGAAGATGATGAATGACATGTGTGAATACTGTGGATACTCCCAGTGTGACTCCCTGTCTGGAGTATTTATGGATGTGTGGGATGACCCCTTATCCAGTGAATTCCTGTTTGGAGCACTTGCGGAACCTTGGGATGAATCCCAAACAGCCTCAATAGCAGCTAGTGAGGGCCTGTTCGGCCTGGGAAACTGTGACCCAGAATGAATATTATGGTCCTCCTCCCCCCCCCAGAGCACAGTCAGGAGCGTAAGGGTGAGAGTCCAGTCTCCAACGCAGTTGGTCTATGTGTCTGCGAAGAACGCGGCTGTCACCCAAGGCAACTTTGTATGACAATGGCCCAGAAACCTTGCAGACCACAGCTGTGACCCAGAGATGTCCAGGCCCATAGTTTCTTTCCCAAACCGGATCACCCACCTGGAGTCTCCTAGGTGCCCACAGTTGTGACACCTATGAAGCCACCCGGTCAGGGTGCAGCCTGTCCAGTTTAGTGATGAGGCGGCAACCCCAGCGGAGTTCAGCAGGGCTCTTCCCTGTGGCTGTGCATGGTGTGGTGCAGTGTGCAAGAAAGGAAATCTGCTAACCTGTGATGCCAGTTACCGTAAGTCAGTTTCTTAAGGGCATCTTAAGTGATGTGCACCATTCTCTCTGCCAGTCCGTTGGAGGATGGATGGAAGGGAGCCGATGGTGCATGCTGGATCAGATTGGCCTGAAGAAAAGCCTGGAACTCAAAAGACATAAATTGAGGGCCATTATCTGAAACCAGCACATCTAGAAGACTGTGTAATGCAAAAATTCCTCTCAACACCTGGATGGTCCTGGCAGTAGTAGTGGAGGAAATAGGAACAACCTCTAGCCACTTGGAATGGCTATCAACAACAACCAGGAAGAATTACCCCTGAAAGGGCCCAGCATAACCTATATGCACCCTAGACCATGGGGTTTGAGTTTCCTCCCACTTATGTACTGGGGCCTGAGGCATTTCAGGCTGAGACTGTTGGGACACTTGGCAGCCGTGCACCTGGGCCTCGATGGCTTTATGGAGTCCAGGCCACCAAAGATGGCTGCGCGCAAGCGCTTTCATCCTGACTATACCAGGATGTCCCTCATGCAGAGAAATCAAGATTCTAGACCTTATGCTACCCCATAACAGGCAACCCTTGAAAGTGGAAAACTCATGCTTCTTGTGCCAGAAGCTTTGGAACTCAGTATCCGGGCACTTGTCAGGCCATCCTGACAACACCCATGTCAGCACACGTGTAAGCATGTGATCAGTGGCAGTTTCTGCAGCCATGTCCCTAGCATTGAGGGGAGACTCAGGCAACTCCTGAATGGAAAGAATATTAATGGCTGGAGCAGGATCTGGCTCTAATTGGTTCACGGGTAATCTGCTCAGGCCATCTGCATGACCCATTTCTTTTCCTGGTTTGCGAACTAATGTATAGTTATATGCTGACAGGAAAATGGACTATCTCAGCATACGAGGAGAAATGATATGTGGGATCTGTTTGTTAGTGGTAAACAAACCCAGCAGAGGCTTATGGTCAGTATAGACCATGAAATGGCGGCCACATAAGAAATAATGAAATTTCTTAATAGCAGCCACTATGGCCAAGGCTTCTCTGTCAATTTGAGCATAATTTCACTCTGCAGAAGACAGAGTCCTTGAGTAATAGGCCACAGGGACCTGTGTCCCATCAGCCTTCAGATGGCTAAGTACCACTCCCACCCCATAAGGAGATGCATTGCATGCAATGCAAATAGGTAGTTGCTCATTGAAATGCACTAAAACAGCATTAGAAGTGAGCAAGGCCTTAACCCCATTGAAGCTCTTGTCATGGACTTTAGTCTACTGCCAAGGAGCCTGCTTGTCTAAGAGCCTGTGTAATGTCTCTGCCACTGCAGCTTTATGTGGGAGAAATGCATGGTAAAAATTTAATAGCCCCAAGAATGCTTGCAGCTAACTCTTAGTCTTAGGGCTTGGGGCCTGCTGGATAGCTTGCAATTTAGTTTCAGCGTGGTGAATGCCTTGAGCATCAATCATGAATCCTAAGAAGTCAGTAGAAGTGACTCCTATCTTACATTTATCCTTCTTTAGTTTAAGGCCTGCTTTTTGAAAACAAAGCAAGATAGCCCTTAATCTTTCTGCTAAATTTTGAAATGACTCCCCAGCAATGAGGATGTCATCGAAGTAGGGACAGACCCCCAGGAATACCTCGAAGTGTGCTCTCCATGACACTTTGGAATATGCCAGGGGCTACATTTACATTTACCCCAAATTGCAGTCTCTTGACCTTGAAGGCCCCCCCTATGAGTTACAATAGTCTGGGTCTCTGTAGGTAGCTGTTGATAGGCCTGTGCCAGGTCAAGCTTTGCAAAAATGCACACACACCCCTTGAGGGAGGCCAGAATGTGACTTACCACAGGCACTGGATAAGTGTGCTGTTGCAGCGTCTTATTCAGTGTGCACTTATAGTCTGCACATATACGTATGTCCCCATTAGCCTTTAGAGGCATTACTATGGGGGTTTCCCATGGACTAGAATCCACAGGTTCTAGAATGCCCTGCTGGAGCAATTTGTTCAGCTCAGCTTCAATTTTGTCTTTGAGGGCAAAAGGTACCCTCCTAATGGGCGTGATGGTTGGGTCTAACTGTAGCAAAATTGGAGGCCCCTTGTAGGATCCTAGCTCTGAACTAAACACATCTGCAAACTCCTCGTAGATTTCTGCAAGGCTCAACATTTGCAAATGGTGCAGCCCAGTTACCTGGATTCCCAGAGCCTCGAACCAATCGAGTCCAATAAGACTCTACATTCACCCCCAACAACCACCACATCTAGGGGACCTTCAAAATCCTTATGCTGTACTCTAAGGGTGGCCTCCCCCTTAACACACACCATAGAATTCTGAAAATCAGTAAGTATTAGATTCGATGGCCTGAGTTTAACTTGAAGGCCACTGCTGCTGCATATCTTTTTGAATGTGTTAATTGAAATAATTGAGAGAGCGGACCCAGTGTCCAACTCCATTGATAGGGGAACCCTTGCAACCTTACATTAATGGAAAGTTTATTCTTAAGGGGCTTGTGTGTCCCTGTCCTCAAAATACTCCTGCACGATGCGCAGAAACCCACTCTATGTTGGCTGGGGACCCTGGTACTTTTCAGATGCAATTCTTCATGAGGTTGGACCTTCTGGCGACCCAAACAGACGGATATGATGTGGCCTTGCCTGCCACACGCTCTGCAAATGGCAGAGCGGAACTTGCAGTCAGCTCACTTGTGGCATCCTCCACACCCGAAGCATTGAAGAGATGCTGGGGGCCTTGTCTGGATGTTCCTTTTGCCTCCTTTCAGCTGGCTGGTGAAGTCTGTCTACCTCCTCTTCAGGATCTGCTTCTGATCCTTCTCAAGTGTCCTCTTGATGGATGGTAGCTGTGTCTGGAGGGTTCCTGGTGAGCCATAAGGCCGTCACAGCCCCGCCTGCTGCTTCCTCAGCTGCCACTTCTCGTAGCGCATCTTGGAAAGAGACATCTTCTTTTGCAAAAATCTTCTGTTGTAAATCTCTGCTCCTCAAACCGCATGCAAAGCGATCTCGCAGCCTCTATTCCAGATCCTTGAACTCACAAGGTCGGCTACTTGCCTTTAAGGCCGCAATAAAGTCCACAGCAGATTCACCTGGCCTCTGGTCTCTCTGCTTGAACACGTGCCTCCAAGCAATGACAGATAACTTTGGCTGGAAGTGTTCCTTCAACATTTTCTTCAAGTCAGCATATGTTACTGACTCCAGAGATGCAGGGGCCACCAGATTCTCTGCGATGTCAAAAGCTTCCTGTCCACAGGCAACCAAAAGAGTTGCAGCCTTCAGGCTGTCTTCTCTAATCTGATTTACTCTGAAGTAGTTCTCCACCCGTGCTACGTAGAAATTCCATCTCTCTGGGTGGGAGACATCGAAATCAGACAAGCGGCCAATCTTCGACATCATACAGTTTACGACCTTCACCACTCACTCCTCTGCAAACTGCTGTTTGGGGAAAGGGTCCTTTAGCCGAGCTCAAGGGGACGCTGATTCAGACGCCATCTTCCCCTCTTCAGGACTTCCTGGGTAAGTCCTTAAATCTTTTGTTTCAGCTTGCAAAGGATCCCACCTTCATCACCAGTGTTGTGTACTTCGTTTGCGTGCGAATGATGAAGACACATGGTGATGCTGAACAAACACTTTATTCTCCTTCTACAACTACCAAGCGAAAACAAAAGGCTCACAGGCCTTTTTATATGGCCAGAAGCCCGGACAGTGACAACCACTAGGAACAGAGTATTTTCACGCCTTACGCATGCACACAAGGCCAGCGCCGCTCTGTCTGGTCCCGGGCTGTTTTTGGAATACCCGGGACCAATGCAACGTCCCGAGCCTGCTTTTGCAGGCTCAGGACACAACACTTGTCACTTTCATTATTTTCCTTTGTTTTCCTAGGGGTTTGCATATGTAAGTACTTTCCCAATCCCTTCCCACATTGTTTATTTTGATACTAACTCATATCCTTTCTTTCTTTCCTCCTTATTACACCATCATTGCTCTGATCTACAATGATCAAAACAAATGGAAAAGTTGTTCTTTTATTCCAACATTCTATTGTAAATCCATAGAAAGTTTATAGCAATAACAAAGTGATGATTCAGTTTTACAGGTAAGCAAAGTAGCATTCACTGAAATTTGTAGCTTCATTACAACACATTTACATTGTAATTTAAAGATTTAGGAAAGGGAAGGGAAGCTTTGCAGTACTATGCACAGGAGGTAGGAAAGCTAGGGAACCATGCTTCACTGAGCCTGAGCACAAACTGAAAAATGCCACTGTAAGATGCAAAGAATGAACAGAGAGATGAGCTTCTGGAGGGGTTAAGGAAACACCATGATTTAATGGACCATCATTGGATCAATGAACATATCCAAACACACATACACAGAGAAAGGGGGGAGGGACTGCAGACTGTCCATTTGTTGGCTTACAAACATGGGTTCAGAGTGCATTGGTGATGGAGTGGTAATGGGTAGAGCATAATACCACCCATTCCTGCACTCAAAAAATGATGGGAGATCCATACATAACAAGCAAAAGACACAGATCTGCTCTGAAACTTAGATTTCACAGCCAACATTAAAGTGAAGAAATAACCTTTGTTCTCAACATTCTGGAAGAATACTTTAAAAGCAGTGTTATTAGTAATCATTCTTATTGAAAGACAAAAGTTTTATTCCTTCTTCCAATTCAGTTTTAGCACAAATACTTTTTAAATATCTTATTTTTCCTGAAATTGGTAAGTGTTTTGGTTCAAAACTTTCTTTCTCTTGCCCAGACATGCCACATTAAATTGCATCTTTAAAAAAATCCACTGGCTGTTTCTACCTATGTGTCTCAAACACTTATGGCAGTATTTGAGTAATTGGCTTGAGTATTATTATAATAATGTGGTTTAACATTTGAATTTCATAGGAGAAAAGTAGGAGAGATTCACAGAACAGTGACTTTATTTCCATGCATTTTGCATCACATTTCCATAATTCCTTTATTTTCAGTTTGCATATACAGGTATGCAGCTTGAATAATGAAGTATAGAAAAGGACCAAACTGTGCTGTATTTTACAATGAGAGTACTGAGGGTGTAAGGATCTCCCTCCTTTGTAGCCATTATGCAAATTGAAAGTACAGACTGATCCTGAAGCTGCTTTAGATACATGCAGAAAAATTAATTCCTGAGCTAGTAAACAATATTTAAGGGACAGAATATTTGTGTGTGTGTGTGTGTGTGTGTGTGTGTGTGTGTGTGTGTGTGTGTGGTTTTACTGCTCAATATTTTTTGTACTTGCAATGGAGTAATAATGCTTAGAATGCAGAGCACTAAACATATAAATATGCAAAGAACTGGAATAAAAGTCACTCCTATTATATTAGATGCTGCTATACTGAGTCAAGCCACTGATTCATCTATTGCTGAAAATGTTTCACTCGAAATCTCCGCCTATTTGAAGGACTACTCACAAGAAAGATACATTATGGTTTGGAGAAGATGAATTGATTATATTCAAAAGAAATATGAAACTGAAAAGTATTAACTTGCTTTTGAGTAGATTTTAGATAATTATTAATAGTTTTAATTATATTATTATTTTTGTTTTAATTTGTTAATATTTTTTTTGAGAAGGAGTTAAAGTGTGTTATGGTTTTGATTGATGGTATAGTTGGTTTATGTTAGTTAGATTATGTTTGTTTATTTGTTACCCTATAATCAGCTCTGGGAAGTGGGGGAGGGGGGGAAGGGGTGGGGGGTTTATATTGTAATAAATTTGTAAAACTTTTAATAAAAAAAGAAGAAAGAAAGAAAATGTTTCACTCGCAGCCATGCATATACTTTGCCACTGAGATGTACCCGGATATATACAGTATTCATTATGGTTGGTTTCCCACTATGTGTACATGTTTCATATTTCACTTGCACATCAGGACTTCCTGTCATCCATCTTTATCATATTTTTAACTTCTCTGCAGTCTGCTCCATTGGCTGTCCCACCACTTCAAAACAGTTGTTGGGAGAGTAAAGGGGATAGGATTAAATTGTTCTGCATATAGTGTCTATATCTGGATTTGATCAAGTAGAATCTATTGGATCCTACTTGATCTATTGAAGAATTACTAGAACAACCTGCTCCTTCTCTACCTAATAAGTTTGTTTTGTTTTATTTTGTTACTTCAAGTCATTTTTTATTTTAGGGATGTTTGCCTTCTTCTTAGAATTGAGAAATGTGACTGATCCAAAGTTATCTTGTGCTTAAGGCAAGACTAGAATTCACAGTTTCCTGGCTTCTGGTTTGATGCCTTAATCACTACATCAAGCTAACTGTCACTAATTAAGCTAGAAAATTTAAACTTCATTCTGAAAATTAAAATCAGTACACATGGCTATAGAAGGAAAATGATCAAATGTCTCTTAAGATATAAATCTTAAAAAGTAGAGATGGATAATTTTATCAAATTAATGGAGGCAAAATGAACTTAGTTTACAAAATCAAATACAGAAAGATCATTTTCCTTTTAGGATTATATAAATGGAAATATATATATACATATGAGAAATTTCCATATAGTAATGAAATACAGGTTTTTATATTAGTCATACTGTATATACAATTTAAAAATGAAAACTAGATGAACAATATAATTTTCATAAGCTTCTTGATGCTTCATAAGCTACTGTCAATGTTTGGTCAAGGGCAAGCATAATGTTTTAAAACAAATTCACATAACAATATGTGAGATTTTAAAAAAGTCTACAAGAACATCTCAAATTTGGCATAAAATTGGGGAGGGGATATGTCCCTAAGCATGATATACATTTGGTTGATCATGTGTAAATTGATCAATATAATCCCTGGAATAATATTTTGGTTGCAAGGATTGAGCTCTTCAATTGTCAGTCATTGTCACTGACAACTATCAACTGGAAACTGGCAGAGAACTGGTGCTACCTTTTGATAAAGACAAGTTGTTATTTAAGAACCAGAGGCAGACCTTTGACAGCATCAATGTATCAGTACTATCAGAGGAATGAAGAAGCCAGGAGGAATCAATCAAATGAGAACAACTGCAAAAGAAAAGTAAAAGTAGAAATTGATACAAAACAGAAACATTTTATACTGTAAGATTTTAAATAGTGGGACTTCTGGTTTGACGTTGCAGCATAACAGATGCAGGAAGACAGGGCTTCATCTTCCATGTTCGATTTTGCCCCGCTGAGGACCCTAAAAAGGGTCGAAAGTCATACTGAAGAGGTGATGAAGAAGGAGGGGACCTTTGCTGATCATGAAGGGGTGGCAGCCCTTCTGTTGGATCCAAGGAATCCCTCCAAACCGGTGGGGGAAAGACTGGCTACATTTGTGTGGCCAGTGAGAAGCTGCTGACAACCGAAGACAAAAACTAAGTAGCAATTTCTGAGCAATGTGAATGGAACTGGGTGAGACTTTATCCTCTTTTTATGGCCCTAACACTACTTTCCTGGAAAAAAGAATGCCCAAAGCAAAGAATCCTCCCTGATGAGAGAGGGAAGGGAAGTTATTGCCCTGCTACCTCAGGAAAAGAAAAGTGGTGAATTAATTGCTTTGAGGGAAAATAGAGGAAACTATAAGATTAATTTGGAACTAATACAGATCTATAGCTTTGAAATTTGGGGACTAAAAGTACCTTTGAGACTTTCTTTAAAAAAATATTTGAAAGTTTGCAAAATAAGCTTAGATTTGGAAAGCTGGAAGATGGCATTAGTGGAGAATTGTGGCACTATAATTTATCATGCTTAAGGGAAACTTGGCTTGAAGCCCAGACTCACATAAGACTCTTTGTTGTTCTTGGACACTTTCACTTTTGCAGATTGCAACTGGGAAAATGGAAAAACAAAAATTCTTGGCTTGCTTATCTAGGTTGGGGACCCTATTGGACTATAAAGACTACATACAAAAATGAGTGTTCCAAACTTAGCCTTAAATGGTAAAAAATCATCTTCAACACCTGTCTCCAAAGCTCCCATATTGATATATCAACAAGAAAATGTTAATGAATCTCAAAATAAATTATTTTCATGTTGAAATCAATCCAAGAGACAATTATTTTATTTCAAGATGAGACTAAAAATAATGCGAATGAGATAAAAGAACAATTTTCTATCCTAAACTTACAAATTCAGGCAATGATTTGAAAAGAAGGAACTAATAACCCAAAAAACAGAAGAAAAAATTAGAAGAAATGGATCCAAAGATGGAGGACCTAAAGGAAGGAATTAATAGACAGATACAGACAAATAAAAAATTAGAAGATACAATGATAACACCAGAAATGGAAAAGACATTGTACTTGTCAAGATCTCAGAAAACATTTGAGGATAAGGAAGAAGAGCTGATCAAATGGATGATAAAGCTGTTAGGAGAAATGCTGAATATTGACAAACAAGAAATGAAAAGAAAAACTGAAGGAGAAAGATGGAGACTGTTTAATAAATATAAATAGGTTGAGCGTTCTTCCAAAAACACTTCAACCAAATTCTTTTCCTCATTCCAAATAATATATACAAAAACAGAGGAAGAATTACTTGATGATTTAAATGTACTGACTTGGAAAGTTATTTGGCAAAGGAAGAAACCTAGAGTAAGACTGAAGAAAATTGAGGTTCTGACCCATTAGATGGGATATTATACTATTAAACAGATGTTTGAATATAACTAAGAAAATAGATAATTATTAGAAATAAAAGTATTATTATAATTAAAAGGATAGGATTTGTAACTAGAATATTATACTTTGTTATGAGATGGGAAATATGAAAATTCTAAAAGGGTTTGAATAAGGGAAGCTTTTGGTTACCCAAATATAATTTATTATGAGAAAATTATAAGCGATAAAGATATTTTGAACATTTATGGGTAATTTTTTTTTAAAAAAGCGGGAAAAACAGGATATTGATTGAATAAACAGATTTTAAGGGCAAATGCAATTGGGATATATTTTGGCTAGAAAAGATATTATAAATTGATACTATCAATATTATGTATAATACCCCCAAAAAAATTGTGATGAAGATGTCTATATTTAATTGTATATGTATTAACATTAACAAGAATTGCATTTGCCCAGTATGGAAAAAATGCATACTACCGGAAGAAGAAAGGACCAAGGAGGCACTGGATGATGTAGTATTGGATTAGACTAAGAAAGTTAATATGTACCACTGAATTACTAATAAACAGTTTCATCAAATTAAATCAATCCTATTTTTCGTCCTGGTCACTATCACTTCTTAGTCCTACTTCTGCCTAGTTTGAAGCATGTTGCTTCCAAAATACCACAGAAAATCAAGTGTAAATCTTGCCCCGAAAAGTTTGTACACTTAAATAAGTGATTAAAATTTCCATTATACATAATATATAAGGGGTCCCAGGTGCTCTCTGAGCTTGCTTGTTTTCTTGCACACATTTCATTACTCTAACATCATCAGTACTAGTAAGGAATGCAGTTTGCTGTCAGTTTATATTCTGATGTTATAAGGACCTGCCTCAACTAGGTCTCCCAAGAGAGCAGAACTCTTGAGACAGGCATTATCTAAAAACGAACTTTTATTGGGAGTTAGTGATAGCAAGAAAGCAAAGCAAGATCTGAAGAAGTAGCCCACAAAAGCAACATATTAAAAGCAGTATTTGTTAGTCCTCCCCCTAGGGTCCCATTGTCCATTTGAATCTCAGCCAATCCACAGGTGGTATATTGTTTTGGTAATTGGCTCCTTTGGTGTGCTTTTCAAGGTCTCTCTCAGTTTCATATCCCTTCAGCTCCAAGTTCAAACTGTCTTCCAAATAAGGGCAATGGTATTTGGCTGCATTCCTTCCCCTGGGGGAAGGGCAGTGTGGCATGGGTGAAGCAAAACATATTGTATATCCCCGCAACAGAATCCCCTCTCCTAATAGTATGACAGGCCCCCAAAAATGATTATGGAAGAATGTATAGGTTAGAAAGAATAGTAATACATTTCTTTGGGGATCTGACAGGTGTCTTGCCTGTCTGGGTGGGTGGGGGCAGTGTTAGGGATTCTTTGGTTGGGCTGCTTACTAATGGCTCTTTGGCATTTTCTTGACTGGGGTATTGTTTACTTGATTGTTGGTCTGAAGGTGACCTTGGAGCTAATCTATGCTGATCTGAGTGCTGATTACTGATGGAGAAGTGCTGGAGTCTTTTTATCTTTGGGGCTGGTTGATTGTCTCTTTTGCATAGTCTATAGATGTTGTTAATGTCTATGTGTCTATTGATGGCTGATTTGTCAGAGTGCCAGGCTTCTAGAAATTCCATGGCATTTTTGGATTTGGCCTGGTCTAGGATTGTCACATTTTCCCAATTGAAACTATGGTTAAATCTGTTTATATGTTGTGAAATTAAAGAATTTTCGCCATGCCTTTTGACTTCCAGTTGGTGTTCATGGATGCATTCTGCCAGTCTTCTGCATGTTTTTTTTCTACATAGTGGTTACTGCAGTTCTTACATTGTATGTTGTAGATGACTCCTGCTTTTTCTTCTGGGGCTGCTGGGTCTTTGGGTTTACTTAGGATGTTTTGAAGGGCTTTAGTTGGCTTATGTGCTACGCTGATTCCATGTGGTTGTAGTAGTCTATTTGCTCTTTCTGAGATATTCTTTATGTATGGCAGTGTAATTCTTTTTTCAACCCTGAGCTATAGATATTCTCCTTCATTGGTACATAATATATAGTCCAATCTTACTTAATTACTTTTGATATAGTTTGAGATTCTTATAATTTTCCAACTTTAGCAGGACTCATAGCAATTGTAGTCCAAATTTCTAGAGGATACTAAGCTAAACAAACACATGCACAAACACACAGACACACATACATAAAAAACCTTAAAGCAAATATTGGAAAAACACAGACACTGAAGAGAGAAAAAAAAAAGATATGAGCGATTGAGATAATGGTAAGACTCAACACTAGGGACAATAAGAATGATAACATTGATAAAATTCATTAAATTATTAATTAATTCACAGAACAGAGGAACTAAGTGATAAATATATTAATGATTTCAATATAACAAGATTCTTGAAGAGATTAAAATAACTTAGGAAGTGGCTAGACCAGGGAAAGAAAAAAAAGAAATAAAAAACATTCTAAAATAAAGAATCAAAGATAAATATTTATTGATACTGTTATTTATGATTTATGTTACTTATTGCCTAGCACAGTAGCAATAAATGGGGCTGACAATAAAATAAACATAAATACAAAATTAAAGTTAAAGCATTAAAAATCAATTTTAAAATCCCAATCACAAATCAGGAATAAGGAATCCCCCCCCCCCTTTTCAACTGCTTGAGCACTTGAAAGCAGTTTAGGAGCCCACAATCTGAAAACTATTGAAAGGATATTGTTAGAGAAAGCCTTGATCTCCTGTAAAACTGAACTATAATTGGGGGTAGATGATTTCAGAACACATTTGTATATTAATGTAGAGAAGCAATAAAAATGGACACGTGGCCAAAATGTACACTATTCAGAATTTTGCACTACAGAAAACTAACACTTATAAATCATGCACATAAACTACTGGTTGAAAAAATAATGACGAAAATCTTGTGCACTACATAAAGTGCATAGAAAAATCCACATGGTAGGACAAGAGGAAAATGTTTGTGGTTATTTGTGTGGACCTTATGTTATGAGAACATGCATTACAGAAACTGAGTAAAACTGAATGTGTGGTTACTAAAAACGCTGATAGAAATATTGCATCATATTTCAGAAGCTATGAAGCTCCACAGCTGTGGGCAGTGGTTTGCTTGCAACTTCCTTTTATATCTTCACAATAAGTGAACAAAGCTCTTTTAAGTGCATTCATGCTCTATCTACCCACCTAGGTCATCTATCCAATTTAACTTTTCACTTAGCTTATGCAAAGATTCACATTAGGCTTTGAAATTCTTGATGTGTTATAGAAGCTAACAAGACTTATGGTACATTCATTAGCTATGATGTGGTTCTTGGCATAGTAGTGCTTTTCTTTTATGATCTTATTTTAATTTATGGAGGAGAATCCTGATTTATGGGACTTAGAAAAGAAAGCAATGTGCTGAAATTCTTGAAAACATTTTTCCACCACATATAAAAATAAAGAAGGAGGTTAATTTTAATTTGTGTCACTCCCTACTCATTTTGCATGTTTATTGGGGGGAATTTATTAGAGGATTTTTTCTATTAAGGAACAGTTTATGGGAAATTTTAACAAATTATTTCATCAGATTATTGACTATTGTGCTTCTAAATTTAGACACAGATGCTTGGAAGAGGATTAGTTTTAAGCTGCCCAGCACATTATTAACTCTAAATCTGAGGCCATTGGACTTTAAAGCCAACCACTCATACTAGCTTAGGTGATTCATACATTACAGTGGGTGGATTTAGTTTCTGTACTTGTATATAGATCATCCTGCTAGCTGTTTCAACACTTTATTACTGTCATGTTTATTAGAAATAACTATGTATTGGATGAGTAACCATAATAATAACATTGTTTTAACACTCATGACATCCAGAAAGTTGTCACTTTGCTTTATTTATTTCTAAATAAAAAATGAACATTTAAATTTATTTGAATGGTTGAATTTACAGACAATCGTGAAATTTAATTGGTATAGTTTAGTCACTAATTTCATTGTATTCAATTCTTATCTTCTATATCCTTCCTAACGTGGACTCTCAATCCAATTCAAATTATCTGAAAAAGAATAAAAAAAAAAAACAGAGGAGGTGGAAGGAGTATTAGATATGTTCACTGCTTTAAGAAATTTATAAAATTTATATATTATAAAATTTATATATTATATATTATAAAAATAATATATAAAAAGCAAAAAAAAGTGGTTTTTTATTTGTATGTCCTGAGTAGTATGATCTTTTGGCTGAAAGGGTCCAATACCAGTCCATTTCAATTCATTTCAATAGGGTGGCCAATTCAATTCATTTTTCACTACATTGAGCTTGACTATGTTTCTTATACTCCACCTTCCCACTGTAATCTTTTCTTTGCTGGGTCAGATTTATTTTTCTTGTATTAGGAATTAGACATCCTGAAGGCTTTTATCTAGCTACATCATAAACACCATTAGTACTTCAAAAGATCTTCAGTTCTTACTCAATCATATGTCAAAGGCCATCTAACCTGAGGGTCCCATCATCAACATATATATAATGAAATACCATCTTGTCTATTGATGTGATTTCCTTAATATATATATATATATACATATATATATATATATATATATATATATATATATATATATATATATATATATATATATATATATATATATATATATATATACACACAGCAATGGCTTCCCACTAGTTTCTCTCATATGGTATGAAATGATGCTTTCCCATTGTCACTCACCTCTAACATCTTCTAATATCCCTGTTGCCTTATATACTGTAAGTGCCTGCTACTTTAGCTGAGCGATTGAAATGACTTTCATTCCTTTAATGACCCTACTGATATTGTACAGGTTTTCCATACATTCCCAGCTTTCTTCATTCATCCTCTCAGGAATATTCCCCTGATTTGATGAGGCCTGTCCATATTTATTCAGAAACCCAACAAAGCTAACTGAAGGGTATTTCTAGCTTGAAAGGATTTGCCTGTGACAAAACCATTATGCAATTCTTACATAACTTTCACATCCCCCATGATGATGAGGCTGTGCAGTAGGATTGATATTATTGGATCAGACAGATCTGTAGTTCAGGAATGTCTGATTAGTAAGCTAGTTTAGGAAAACTGGATTGCTTAAGTGACTACAAAAGTAGCTCATAAAGTTATACTCACAGAGTGCTCATCTACTGTTCCTTATTGAACTAGAGGATAGTGTTGAGCGGAATGTCAGAAGATTTGTTTCTGTTCTCTGTATTCTTCAACAATTTTCTTCTAGGCCTGAGAATTAAGAGGACAAGAGGATCCTTATGACTTGCACAAAGGAAGGATGCCTTGTTGATAACATGCATGTCGGAAATAAAATCCAAAATCATATAAACAGGTTAGAAGGAAATGGGATAAAATTCACAGAATGTACTTTAATAATAGAAATGGTGGGAAGGTACACTTAAGCAGCATAAATCAAACACACAAACAATGTTAATGAAGAAATTCAGCAACTGCAAAGTATAAGAAGCAAGCTTTATGCAGTACATAGCAGGAAAAAAGTTCCAGTTGTATATATGCTTCTCCTGCCTATGGGATAAAACTGCTGACAGCCTCTAACTCCTGGGTAAGAAGAGCAGTTGAAATCTATGCATTGTTTATGTATAAAGGACTTGTCTGTCCTCAAGCTTTTATTTATGAGGGTTTTTTTTTTAACTTAGACCTGACATACAGTTGGGAATAAAACTGGGGTGTCCAGAAGAAGGGGTTTAAAAAAGTTGGAATAGGGACTACAATTGTGAAATAAAAGCCCCAACTGCACCATGAAAACCCCATAATAAATCATCCCATCATTACAGGGTTCCCCCCCCAAAAAAACCCCAATGACTTAGGTGATTCATGCATTTGTGTGGGTGGAATTAATTTAGTAGTTGTACATAGCTCATCCTGCTAGTTGTTTCATCATTCAATTACTGTCATGATTACTAGAAATAACTATATATTGGATGAGTAATCCCTCTCATGATATCAGAAAGTTTCCTCTTCTGCTTTGGTTGCTTTTGAATGAAAAATTAACAGTTAACATTTGTATCAACCTTACCCTTTCTAATTAGCATCAGAGATTTATCCTATCACATCCCACTGAATGATCAAAAAGGTTGGCATAAACCAACTCCTGTGTTTTTTTATTGCTTTACTGTGAAGTCTCAAAGCAAAATTCTTATGGGTGTCTATGGCTTTATTATAAGCCTGTAGCTACATATGTCCTGCCCACCTAGCAGTTCAAAAGCATGCAAATGCCAAGTAGATTAGTAGGTACCACTTTGGTGAGAAGGTAAAAGCATTCCATCTGCCTTTGGAGTAGGCTACACAACCACAGAAATTGTTTTTGTACAATGCTTGTTCCCTTGGCCAAGAAGCAGAGATCAGCACTGTGCCCCAGATCCAGACATACAACCAGGGAAATCTTTACTTTTACACACACACACACACACACACACACACTTAATACCACTTTGTATTTGCTTTTTCAAGACAACCCAGCCATTGATGATTCAAAGAATTATATGCTCAATATCAGTTGCTACAGCTAATACAAGAGCAATTGGGTTTTTTTTTTAAATCAAGGTTTATAACACACACACCCTCGAAAATGTGTGAATAAGAATGGTTAAGCTCATAAATGGAAAGTTGGACCACCCTAACCCTGAAACTCTGGATCTTCCATCCTGTCCCTGACCCTTGCCTTTAGAGAGTAGCAAGATCCTTTCAGGGAGTGCTTAATCTGGCATTATTCATTTGAAAAACAAGTTCATTTTATAATGAAACATCCTGGCTATGTAGCATGACACAACGGCTTCTTTGCCTCTTTGTGAGAAAGTGAAACAAGGCACTTCTTGGGAAGAGGCAGAGCCATTTAATTGAGAGACACCATTTCAAAGAGATTCTACCTTAATTAACTCAATATAACTGAGACTGGGAAATTAATCTCACAGTTTTTAAGATTATGGGTGCATTTGTTTATTTGTTTGTTTTGTTTACTCCAGACTGCTATTAAAGTCATTTGGGAAGCTTTCGCAAGAAGTAAACTAAACAAAATGTTATGGAGAAGAAGAAAAATAAGAAAAAAAGTCTTGTTTTAAAAGAATTTGCCAAAACTGTGTGCAATAATATTATTACTCTGACTATTGATGAGGAGGCCAAAGTTGTCACAAGCGGCTGCGAATTTGTCCATGCTAACTTGCATTTCCTGCTCCAACCCTGCATTAAGGGTGCAGTCATCAGCAAAAAGGAGATCTCGTAGCACAGATCCCATCAACACAAAGAAAACTGAAGTGATGTACCAGCCAGTTCCAAAAGCCCAATATCAAGAGCCTACCATCGCAGTAAAGGGACAAAAGCTGCAAGCAGTGGACCAATTTACGTATCTTGGTAGTACCCTCTCCCATGCAGTGACAATTGACAACAAGGTCAACTGTAGAAATGCCAAGGCAAGTTCTGCATTTGGCAGATTGCGGACTAACATGTGGGACTGCCGTGGAATAAGCCTTGCTACTAAGCTTAAAGTTTACCAGGCAGCAGTGCTAACTATCCTGATGTATGCTAGTGAGACCTGGACAGTGTACAGGAGGCACGTTAGGCAACTGAACTACTTCCACATGACTTGCCTTCATAGAATTCTGAGGATCCGGTGGCAGGATAAGATACCAGACACAGATGTCCTCTCTAGAGCAGGCCTATCATCAGTTTACACTCTGTTGATGAAAGCTCAGATGCGCTGGGCAGGCCATATTGTAAGGATGCCAGATCATTGCATCCCTAAACAGCTCTTCTATGATGAGCTGTCTCAAGGAAAATGATCACATGGGGGACAAAAGAAGCGATACAAAGACACGCTGAAAGCCTCTCTCAAGTGCCTGGATATTAACACCATCTCTTAGGAACTTCTGGCGCATGATCGACCTCATGGTGCACCTTGGTGTACCAGGATTGCCAGACATATGAACACAGAAGGACAATCTTGGCACAAGAGAAGCGAGCACTCCGCAAAGCCAGACCTGTAAATGCTGAAGTAACAGTGTCTACATTTCTTTGTTCAGTATGTGGCAGAACATTCCGTGCTAACATCGGTCTTATCAGCCACCTACGGACACATCGTTGATGGCCCATAATCCACAAGATGTCAAGGTCCTCATTGAAAATCGATGGACGAACAACACTCTGACTATTATTGCTTTGATTTATTGAACACAAAAGCAAACAGAAAGAATAAAAAGAGAAAGGTTTAGATAAAATAGTCAGAATTTTCACCAGAGACTTCATGAAAGCTGACCAGAGTGATTTCATTCACAGAAGAAAAAAAAAGATGAAGATGATGGACGGAACTTATGAGTGGATTTCCATAGGATAGTTACTTTGAACGAAAAGTACCCCTCTTTTCTATAGTCCTGCTGAAACTGAATCTCTCTGCCAAAAATAAATAGCAGAATCAACATGGATTACCATGAAATGCTTAGAGGTCTAATCAAGAAGTTCCACAAGCAGGGCCAAACCAAGAACATAAACCAGCAAAGTAATCTGAATTTCCAAATTCCAGGAAAACAAAGAACAGGATGGCAGTTGCAACATTTACACATCTTGTATAAATGTTTGTACTAGCATTTCTGCAGCCCCCACTTTTGGTCCACCTAATTCTAATTTACTAGAATAACATATAATTTAATATACAATTAGAGTAGGCATGTCAAACTTGCGACGTCATGTGACGTCGCGAGATGTATCAGAGCTTTTTCTCCATTGCCGGCAATGGGGTTGGCACGGTTTTGGGATGATGCGTCCGGTCCATGGGCTGGCAGTTTGACACCCCTGAATTAGAGGGTTGAATGATTATGCATATCTCATTCATTAAAACATATTTCTTGTGTTTGATTATGCCATTCTTGCCACAAATAAATTTTGGGGGACTCACAATCTTGATTCAATAATGTGCTTTTTTTTAAACCAACGTTTAGCAGAGTGGAAAATAATTTCAGAATTCTTATTCCTTACAAATCTGAAGAAACTAAAACAATTAGTATAAAATTAAGCACAAAACCAGCTGGGTGACTCAGTCAGTTACTCTTTCTCAGTTCTAGGGAGAAGGCAATGGAAATTCACTTTTTAAACATTGACAAGAAAACAGCAAGGACTGGTTCAAGGCTCAGTCTAAAGCAGGCAGGCAGGCTGGCAGGCAGGTGAATTAGGTTCATTCAATTTTACTAAAATGGAGCAGAATAGCATGAGAGTACACAAAAGGCATCTCACACCATGGAGTCGATAGATGTGTCATAGATTCCAAAGTCTAGGATTCACTGAACTCTTCCACAATGTCACAAACTCTTTGTAATTGGAATTCCTCCTTACAAGAAAGCATCTGTTTGAAATCTTGTTAATACAAATGTTCACAGAGATATTCTGTAAG
Source organism: Crotalus tigris (assembly GCF_016545835.1). NCBI lineage: Eukaryota > Metazoa > Chordata > Lepidosauria > Squamata > Viperidae > Crotalus > Crotalus tigris. Next base: position 77,209 of record NW_024096688.1, read on the forward strand.
AGTGATTTCCCACGTATAATAATAAATGGTGGCATTACTGTTCTATGTATATGAAAAGCTAGTTGTTCCAGTTACAAATAGTCCTTGACTTACAACCAGTTGCTTAGCAACCATTCAAAGTTACGACAGACCCCCCCAAGCTACTTATGACCTGAATTCAAAGTTACAATGGTTGCGCGCACGCACAAACACACACACACACACACACACACACACACACACACAATTACATGATCATTTTTGGGAGGCTGAGCAACCAGGACACCTTTATGGCCATCTGCAGCATACTACAGTCATCTGACCATAATTTTCAATGTTTTTTGCTGGTTTCTAGCATTTACTTCTGGTTTCCAACAAAAAATACACATGAGATAAAATGGAATCACTTAACTACCATGGAATTTTCTTAAGAACTGCCACAAAAAAAGCTTGTAAAATCAGGCATGGTCTAGTGGCATTCTACTTAATGATTGCAATGACTTACAACCATAATTCTGGGCTCAATTATGGTTGTAAATTGAGGAATATCCATATACCAGAGTAATTGAAAAATGAAATTGATTTTTATTTTCCAAGCTACTATCCTTTGAAAAATCAAAGCTATGCTTTGGGTTATTAGTCCATTGGAGGACAAATAGATAAATGAGATCTTTGAGCTGCCTACACAAAGAAAAGACATGTGGTTTATACGGTGCAAAAATAAAAATATAATAGTACAAGAAAATAAGACTGATTTTTTTTTTTCTCCCAGATAATCAATTTTATTCTACTGAGCTAAGAATGTGTACATTCTAATTACTGGCAGAGATTTTTTCCTATGTGTCATTTTGAATTGTTATAAAACTGTGATTTTGGCCATGATAAAACCAAGCATGTCAATCTTATTTTATTAAACTTAGTAGTAGCAATATCTTCCAGCATTGTATCAGTCCATCTCTATTTAGGATTATGTATTTTTGTCATGGCCTCTGAGTGATCAGAAAAGCATATTTGTGTGTGTGTGTGTGTGTGTGTGTGTGTGTGTTAGCATTTATTACTGAATCAAGCTATAAACATCAACAAATTATCTAATTCATTTTATAGCAGAATATCTACTGGACATCCAATGGGGTATACTACAAAAAATCCTTTTAATTATGAAATTGTATGAATTGCATGAAATGTTATGAATCATATATAGATAATGTGTGTGTTGGGGATTTGAAAGAGAGAATATTGATACACATATAAGAGCATAATACATGATCTCTACTAAGGGAGCACCTTATCTGCCCGTATTGCTTTTCTGTTGATGTAATTTCCTGGCTACTGAACTAGTTCTAAGGTTTTGCTTTTGATATACAGATCCTCTAACATGGTTTTAGGTTACTGTAGAGATTGCCTTCCATATTACAGACATGGATGATAATTAAGATATTCAGGGGAGGTTCCATTGTGTGTAAATAATAGAATGGCATCTTTTAGTTACCTTTTGATGGACACTCTCTCTATGAGACAGTATTATTAGCTTTGTCCAAATAAATTTCATATATTTGTCTGGATAATAAATACCCTAAGGCACAGGTGTCAAACTCGATTGTGATGTATCGTGATGTATCACAATGTTTTTTGCTTTTGTGGAGCTGGGGTGAGCATGGCCTGCAGGCCGCCAGTTTGACACCCCTTCCATAAGGTATATATTGTTATGTCCTTCATTCCTCTACTGAAGATCTATCCCTTCATTCATATTTTTGATCTTCTGATGAAGGCCGTGGCCAGTGGTTCTGTTGTCTGGCTTCAGCTTGTCTACTAATTGTGGGACAAATGTGATTCATATCTTTATCATTTTATCACCATTTATGTAGAATATTGTAACACCTTCTAACTCTCATTTCTATAGCCTTTAATTAGGTGAAGCAATGCATCACATGGTATTTTTTGAACTAAAATATTTCAAATTGATTAATTTATAGAATGTGTTCAAAAATTAGGACTCCATGGTTCCCAAGGGAATGAAATTTGGAAAAGTTGTGGATGGTTCATCTGGTAGTTGCTTCCGCAGGCCATTGCTGCAGTCATGTGATCCTCATTTTCAACATTCCTGCTAGCTGTTTCATCATTCAAGGAAGGCAGGGAGATAAAAGAAAGGGAGGGAGGGAGGAAGGAACAGGAAGGAAGGCTGGGCACCTTTCCCAGCCCCAACTGTCCACATGCCTTCCCCAACATGTGCAGCACATCTTGCATATTCCCGTGCACCCTTCCTGACCTGCATTGCCCACCACATGCTTTCCCAAACTCATGCAGCATCTCTTGTATATATCCATGCACCCTTTCCCACATGCAGCAACCCCTGCACACCATCCCTGACCCACACAGTACCTCACATGCATTTTAATGCACCCTTCCAAAATCCTTCCCAATCTGCACAATCCCCCCCCCACTCTCTCCAAACTAGAGGCACTTCTAACAACCCCACCCACAACTCTTTTTGACCCATATTGCTCCTCCACTGACTCACACAGTACCTTTCATGTACCTCTGTACACCCTTCCAAAACAACAAGGGCCACCCATGTGCCTTCCCCAATCTGTGCTGCATTTCTTGTACATCCTCCACATATTCTTCCCAACCCACATCCTCATATGCTCCCTCCCTCACTCCCCCAAATAGCAGTACCTATTTACCTGCTTGTTAGCCTTGGATTTGCAACTATTTACTGATTTCCCAACTGACTGGAGAAGCTGGCACGAATTTGAGGGAGGGAGGGAAGGAAGGAAGTCATTCTCTTTCTCCATTTAAGTGAGAAAATATCTCTGAAACAATCATCTAAATGGCATGGGTAGTCTAATTATCTATATATTTCTATCTTTATTAAAATATACTGAATTCTTCAAAGCCATTGGAAACAATACTGTGAGTAATTAGCATTGGCTGTCCCAAAGAGAACATTATTCTGCATTGAATCATTTTATATGCAGAATAATAGCAAAATGGAAATGGAAACTAGGTGACCCTTCCTCTATTCTTCACCATGAAGGCAACAATTTGATAGATGAGGTATTATCCAAAAATGCTGAAATTCCCAACCCTGCATAAAATGAAAAAAAAAATGGGAGGGGGTATTAGATACAAGCATTCTCGGTGGTTGTCCACAGGCTAACAGTTAACAAGCCTCCTCCATTTATGGAGTTCCCAATCTTGAGCAGAAGGCTGGTGATCATTTGGGGGGTAGAGGTGATACAATTCTATATTTTAAAATAGAGCTTGCTTTGTATTAAATTTGTTTTCTATAATTTTAAGTGGGTTACTAATTATTTACCTGGGGTGGTTTTTGATGTGTGGTAGTCTTTATCATGAACTACTCTGAGTATTGAATGTGAGCAATACATTGTATAAAATATACAACCTTTGTCTTTTTTGTCATATGTATTGTTGTCTTTTAATCATATTATTTTATAAAACCCACTTACAGGTGGGCCTATGTGGGAAGCATATCCAGACAAAACTAGTGAATAAAATTATACCATATGGAAGATAACTTTGTCCTTTTAATGTCTCTGCTCATTTCTGAATCTGCAGAAGTTATATTTTTTCCCATATTCTCAGGGAAGAGCAATCTGCATTGCATAAAGACAGACAGCAGGCTAGAGATATGGAAAGCAGGAAAAGGTTTTACGTATTCTGATACATTGCCAGCATGCAAACACATACACCTATTTTGTATGGAGAGGAATAACTGAGTTGTGCAATGTTTTCTATTTATTTCAGAAAAGCAACTTCAGAATGCAGAAGAACACAAACACCACTCTTGTCTGCAACTCATTAAAGCAGCTGTGTTGTTTTCCAGGATCCTGGAGCAACTGTGGAGAAGCTTTCTTTGCATTCATGCAAACATAGAAACAGAGGAAGCTGGTTTAGTAAGTTGCAGACAGATACTTTATTTGCTCTCCTGAAAGCTCTGAAGCACCTCTTCCAAATAAAATCCTAAGCATTACACAATCCTAGAAAATACCACTTTAAAGAGATAAGGGATGGGAATGGATTCTGCATGAAATACTCATAAAATGAACAATATTAAGCTGTCCTGTCATTACATTTAGAGCTAGTTCACTGTACATATAAACTTCCAAATTATTGTTGCTCTTATCTACGACAGCCAGAGAACCAAATGTGGTTGTTCTTCTCTTACTTCTAATGAATGAACTACAACCAAAAATTCAAAAGTAGAAAGAGTGGAAAGAGGAAGAGCTGGCATGATGATGATGATGACTGTTATATTCAAATGAGGACCAGGTATGACCAGAAGATGACATGCTGCCAAGAATTTCATTTTCCTAAAAGCTTGTTTAGGCAAGACCATAAAAAATCTTTGGCATTGCTTACTGGTACAATTTGTGTTCCCTGATGAATGAGAAAAGCATTTTTAACACCATCTTCTTGAAACTGTGTGCATTTTTAAAAGAATATTAATTTTACTTTCTTATCTGTTTATCCAGAAAAAGAGAGAAAGAAAAGGAGGGAAGGAGAGACTAAAGGGATCTCTTTACACAACATGCATATAAGCATGTTTGATGAAAGAAGAAGCAGAGATTAGAGGGAAATGAAATACCAGAAATTATCTAATGAGAATTCTTACATTATAAGTGTGACACACACAATATTCACTAATTGCTGAATAAAAATAATAACTACTGTCTACTTTTCAGATACCATATCAGCCATAACTTTATTCCAAGGAAATGCTATTTGTTTTGTACACCATATACCTGCCACACTAGTGCATAAAAGGTCAATGGTTGGGTTTAACATTGTACCACTTCATGGTAGGGTTTGCTTATTTTCAATAATGTGTAACCCCTGTCACTGGAATTATGGTTGAATGTGATTTGTGAAACCAGCCCATTTTGGGTTTTTTTTCCAACTTACATCTTTAAACCAGACCTGGTTTAGAGCAAGCCATTAATATAGTAAGTTTCTATAAAGTGAAGAAATTTGAATAAAGATCTGGTCCTTTCCTTCCCTTCCCTTTCCTTTCCTTCCCTTCCCTTCCCTTCCCTTTCCTTTCCTTTCCTTTCCTTCCCTTCCCTTCCCTTCCCTTCCCTTCCCTTCCCTTCCTTTCCCTTCCCTTCGCTTCCCTTCCTTTCCTTTCCTTTCCTCTCCTCTCCTCTCCTCTCCTCTCCTCTCCTCTCCTCTCCTCTCCTCTCCTCTCCTCCCCTTCCCTTGTCTCTCCTCTCTCCTTTCCCCTCTTCCCTTTCCCATTTCTTTTTACAAAGCTATGGGAATATACCGTAAGATATTTTTGAGTGTTTATACTGAAGCCAAATATTTATATTGGGTCCAGTGGCACAATAGCAGGAATAAGTAGTGCATATGGAATGAGATCCCACAGTCAGGATACCAAACAAGAAGAGGGAACATAGATTTGAGAAACAACTACCATAAGGAAATCCCATGCAAGAACAGAGTAAGAGTAAGATACGAGGAAATGAAACATTCTTGGTTAAATCATGCAAGGTTGGACTAGATGACCTTGTGATATCTTTCAACTTGATTTTATGATTCCTTGAAATAAATTGGGGGGGTATATTTTCTATAGCTGATTCATAGGAATTAGAAGGATATATGAAATGTTCTTGAAAAATATTAGGATGTGTTAAACTCAAAGTGATACCTAGGGCTAGACTCAGCAATAGCAATAGTATTTATATACCACTCCATAGTACTTTACAGTACTCTCTGAGCAGTTTACAGAGTCAGCATATTAACCCCAACAATCTGAGTCCTCATTTTACCAACCTTGGAAGGATGGAAGACTACCTCGAGCCTGTCAGGATCAAATTACAGACTGTGGGCAGAGTTTGCCTGCAATACTGCATTCTAACCACTGCATCACTAGGACTAGGGCTCCTAATGAGATTAGTATTTTTAAAGAAGGAAAGTCAGATTTCCATATATTCCACAGTAACAGCATTTGCTGAAGACCTTCTAATAAACCATTTAATACATGGACAATCATATGTGAAGAAAGATAATATTTTAGCTAGCCTGGCCCAAAACCATGTTCTTGAAAAAAAGAAACACTTTGAACTGAAAGCTCGAACTGATGCAGCTTTCTCAAATTTATGAATTTCTAGCTGATGAATTGGGTGAGATAATCAATCAAGCAATTGGCATTTCTTTCTCTGGGTAGTTTACTGTTACATTTTAACAGAGGCAGAAATTTTAGCTCTGTAGCTACAATGTCTATACATTCTCCCCAGCTACTACCCCTCAGAATATCCCTGCAAACAAACTTAATGGTAGCAGCCAAATATAGTTTCTGTTATCACCATCAGAACAATCAATGGAACCATTACCTTTTAAAACGTATACAGAAGGAAAACAGAAAGGACCAACAAAACCAGGGAACATCATAGGTATGATAAATTGTCCATCCTGTGTTTTAGTCCCTTTCTTTCTAGAAATTATGACCAAAACTGGGAACAATATATACATGAGCTTTTATTGTTGGAAAAAGATATGTGCATTTTCTTTCAGGTATTGCAGTTAACAAAATGCTGGTGTAAAATATCTTTGGTGCCTAGTCCTAGCCTTATGCTTTTACAAAGCAGGAATAATCAGCTATTACCCTCCCACATCCAGTGGTGGGATTCAGCCGGTTCGCATCACTTCAGCAGAATCGGTAGTTAATTTTTTGTTGCCCAGGCCCTGAATGGACTTCTGGAAGAGGCATCTACACAGAGAACCGGTTGTTCACGTATTTGAATCTCACCACTGTCCATATCCAACACTAAAAGTAGCTTTGCCATTTAGTTTTGAATAGTACTGTGTGAATAAACACCAAACTTTAGAATAATATTTATGAAACTTTGCCCAACAAAATGTATTTATAATTAAAATTTGCCTTCATTTACAAATTGTTTTGCTTACTTTTTCATATAATTCTAAACTTATGAAAAAGGTGATACAAATAAACATTGTAATTACACAAGAGAATAATTAAATTTTATTATAATTCAAAAAACTCAATCAATTTAAACACTGCTACTCTAGATTAAGACAACTCATTATATTTCATGATAATTAATGAAAAACACTAATAAGTTTCTTTGAAATAGGTTTTTATTCATCAGTCTGAATGGAAAACCAATTGCTACTTTGGGCAAAGAGCTTTATTTATGTTAGAACTGATTTTGATTTTCCTAAATACGTACTTAGTTTTAAAAATCAAGCAGCTTGTCTGACTGTAGGAGTATAATGAGAGTTATATGTGGTAAGATGGGTGGCCAACAAATAAATACATAAATAGATAAATAAATAAATAAATAAATAAATAAATAAATAAATAAATATTGTAGAGTAAAGATTATGGTGTTGGACTTTGATTGGGGAAATCCAATCAGTGGTAGAATGTACTAGTTACTTTCTCTGTATATCTTCCAACTTCTTGTGTGGATTTATGAGATAAAGTTAAAAGTTAAAGTTAAAATATAAAGTTAAAAGAAGATCCCTCCCCATGTGTAAGTTTCTTTGAGGATTCTGAGAGTAGCAGGCTGCAAATGCACAAAACATTACATTCTTAAGCTTTGGCATATTCAGTGGGGATATATAATATCTTTCAGTTTCAAAATGTCTAGAATTTAAAGCAAGTGTTTTGACATCTTCATGAATATCTCTCCTGGACAAAACAAAACATATTGTTTCTTTCCAAGCAGAAAACAAAGCAGAAACGTTTCAGTGGCATCATTTTACAAATTTCAGGTCCGAACATTATGATTAAACTGTTTTCAGCTTAACCCTATACAGCATCTCCAAGAATCAGTCATGTCTTTGCTGTTGAATGTAGTATCACAACATTCAGAAGCTCCCTTTAAAAAATCGAAACATTGATAAAGATATGTTATTTGAAAACCTTTCCAGATACAATTCATCTGCTGACTTTGATCTAAATGACTTGGCAATGAACTATCTTCAAGATATCTTCCATCAGCTAGTATTGATCTTTCGGATACATGGAACTTTTGGGAAAAATATAATTCAAGGCCCTATAAGCCTTATTTGGAATTTTTACTTTTTCCAATATCAATAGCTTTCTGGATTAAGCTTCCATTTTCTGGAGGAAACTTTTCACTGTTAAAAATTGTTAAGATGATGCCATCATGTACATTTTCTTTTTGTCTTCCTCCCTTTTTAGATTGTATATTAGTTTATTTTTTATTATTCTTTTTTATAACATGAAGATTTTCTTTTCTTTTTTTCTTTTTGTACTGTGGATGCTTTATATTGTACTTATATAATTTCTTAATTATTATTTTTATAAACAATGCAAGGAGGAGAACATAGCTACAATATAATACAATGTATCATCAAGAAGCTTTTGGTTATAGCAGGACAAAAATATAGGAAATTTATAAATGAAGTATGACCGTTTCACTATAAGCTTGAAACAATAGAGTTGTTCTCTGCCATACTATTACATTTTTTTTTCTCCCAGGCCAATTGCATTTCTATGCTATTTTAATCTTTTGCGGGCATAAAGTAGCCAGAAAATCTTCAATTTTTCACCTACTTTCAATTATAAATCCTTTACAATAAATTTATGCTACTAGCCCATACTGCGTCTTAAGCTGTAGTTACAGCAGCTTTCCTAGGTTCACAGTTCATGTATTAATGTAGTCATGGTGTGTCCAAAGACAGAAGTTGTAATGATGATATTATTGGACAAAGAAAGAGGCTTCACTGGATATCTTTGAGATAGACAAAATTTCTCAGTCCAGCCTAGCTCACGTGAATGTTGTTGAAGGGGAAAAATTGTAAGAGAAAATAATGCTATCTATTTTACCTTGAGCTTCTGAATAAAAGGGTTATAAACCTAACAAATTAAATAAGTAAATAAAAATAAGCCATGGGGTTGCAATAATTTTACTTTGTTTTGCAGCAATCAGATCTGGAAGTAGTCCTCTTCAGGTATTCTTTAACAGGAGTGTTCAACCCAAAGAACTACAGATAATCCCCTCTTTTCCTGCAAGGTCGTTCAATAAATCAACAGCAGCAGGCACTCACACATTGGATGAGAATATTGGCAGCAGGGAGCCTTCACATGTACTGTAGAGATGAATGTATAATTGTCTGCAACTGTCAATATCATTTAAGTGATGCCAATAGGAGGGTTATCTGGAGGGCTCACATGTTGAGCATCCTTGGTAATGAACAACTGAACTGAACTACAATATGGAAATATGATGGATTCGAATGAGGGGGATGACAAAATCATAGGCAGAAATGTTAGCTCTGTAGCAAACAATGTCTATGCATTCTCCCCAGCTACTACCCCTCAGAACATCCCTGCAAACAAAATTAATGGTAGCAGTCAAAGATAATTTCTGCTGTCACCATCAAAACAATCAATGGAACCATTCCCTTTAAAAATGTAGACAGAAGGAAAACAGAAAGGACCAACAAAACCAGGGAACATTCATAGCTATCTTCTCGGCCCTGCTCTCAATGCTACCCATGCTAAATGGTTGCTAGCTCCCTGAGCAGTTTCCAGCAAGTGCCAGTGTCTTGGATGTTGCTAAGGACCTTGGTCCAGTGATGGTGTGAAATTTGCTACTACCCTACTTGCTCAATTCATTCATTAATTTCAATTATTTATTTGTTTGTTTGTTTATTTCTTTGTTTATTTATTTATCATTGGAGGTTTTTAAGAGGAGATTAGACAGTCACTTGTCTGAGATGGTATAGGTTCTCCTGCATGAGCATGGGGCTGGACTAGAAGACCTCCACCGGAGAGCGCTTTTGAATTCGGCGACAGCAGCGCCCGGCTAGCAGCGAAGGGAAGTGACCCGGAGGATCGTCTCGCGCACCTGAACTTTGCTGCATGGAAACCATAGAGAAACCATAGAGAAGCCCAATGTAAGTGGAAGTTACAGTTTTCTGGAGCGAAGCATTCTTTCTGAGAGAAGAGGAGAGAAGAGGCGAGGTGGAAGGCGCCCCCCGTAGCCTCGGAGCCAGCTCGCCCACCAGGGATTAACATTACTGTTGTGCGCTGCCGTTTTAAAGACAGAGGCAAGGCAAACTCACCAAGGCCAACGCTGATGCCGCCATCGCTGCGCCGGAACTGAGGACAGGCGAGGTCTAGAGCTGGGCTAGCGGTGGCGTTCGGTGGCGTTCGTGTCTGTCGGTGAGTTCGGAGAGGAGGCCGGGCTCGGGCGGGGCAAGCAGCGGGGCTGCCAGGTGGCTTCCCAGGCGGAGGAAGACTTTTTGGCCTTTGCCGGGGAGAAGGGTGGGGCGCGCCTTGTCTGGGGCTCTCCCAGCTGCCGCTGCCCCGCCTTACCTGCCCAGCCCAGCCCAGCTCAGCCCAGCGTTTTTTACCCTCATGGCTTCCTTCCCATTGAAGCTTGATCTGGTTAGCCAGTTTTCTAACTGGGTTTGTGCAGGGCTTTTGTCTGCCACCTCGGCTGCTTCGCTGTGCCTGGAGGCTGCCACTGCCTCATCCCCGCTGCCCGGCATATCCCGCGTCCCGCGTTGTGGCGACCCACAGCCCGACTTTCTGCCGCTGGAGAGTGCCAGCCTGCTCCACCAGCAGCCACAGCCTCCCCTGTGGTGGCAGGCTTCGCCGCAGTAGCCCACCTGGGCAATTTGGCCCGGCAGTCAGCCAACCCTCGCTGCCCCATGTGTCGCTTCCTTTTCCTTCTCCGCTATCATCGCCGCCGCCTCGTTGTTTTCTTCAGGCTCCACGGCGGGGCCTTCTCCAGTGACTTGGGCTCCCCGTGTGACTTTGCCCGTTGCCTTGGCGGCAATTGCCGCCATTGCGGTGACGGCCAGCAACAACTTGGAGAAGTTGACCCAGCTCTTCGAGGAGCATAAGGCCAAGTACGGTCTGCCCCAAGACAAGTACCTAATGATCACCTAGCCGGCCACATTGGACCAGCCTGGGACACAGAGGGGCAATACTAATTTTTAGAGAATGTTTGTTGTGGGTGTGAGTATGCATGTAGATGAATGATGGCCCTGTTATGTATAAATTTTATTATTGTATTTAGGGCGTATGAATGTGAACATTTTTATTTTCTATGTATATAAATTGAGTGTGAATGTGTATTGAGTGTTTGGGGTATGAGAATGGTGGAGTTGGGGATGGAGCCTGGTACCCCCTCTGCTGAGTGCAATAGCAAAAGTAGGGGGGGAGGACTTACCCTTGGGCTTGGTCTGTATGGAAAGCGAGTCCGGTCAGGAAGGGAGAAGGCTGGTGAGGGTGGGGGTCCTCTGGGGAGGGGAGAAGGTCGGAGCATCCCGGTCATGACTGGGATGGGCAGATATGGCGGGAGCCGAGGGGCAGGCCATCTTTGGGGAACGAGGACTCGCTATGTTAGAGTGATTCCTTGTTCCGGCCCCTCAAAAGGCTCATCCTGTAGTACTGGTGACAGGGGAGTACAGGGCACTAATTGTAGGCTGCTGTTGCTTAATGCCAGGTCCGTTGTCAGCAAAGCCCCCCTTGTCCGTGATTTAATATTGGACAGCGCGGCGGACCTGGCATGTATAACCGAAACCTGGCTGGGCCTTGAGGGGGGTGTTTCCCTCTCAGAGATGTGCCCAGACGGGTTTGTGGTGCTTCATCAGCCTTGACATCAGGGCAGGGGTGGGGGAGTGGTGGTCATCGCTCGGAAGTCCTTGAGTCTTCGTGGGATTCCTGCCCCGGAGGTTGTTGGGTGTGAGTCCCTCCTATTGAAGTTGGGTTCACGGGTTCAGTTGGGCTTGCTGCTGACGTACCTAACTCCCAGCTGCATTGCAACAGCCCTGCCTGCGTTGCTGGAGTCAGTAGCCGGGTTGGCGGTGGAGTTCCCCAGACTTATAGTACTGGGGGACTTTAACCTACCATCACTTGGCGATCGCTCAGAGGTGGCGCAGAGGTTCATGGCTTCCATGGCAACCATGGACCTGACCCAGGTAATTCAGGATCCGGCTCATAGGGGTGGACACACACTCGACCTTGTGTTTCTCTCGGGGCAATGGAGACATGATCTGGAATTAAGGGGAATAGAGATCTCGCCTTTGTCATGGACAGATCATTTCCTATTGAGGCTGGACTTCAGAGCATCACTCCCCCATCGCAGGGAGAGGGAAACGACTAGGTGATTCCGCCCCAGGTGCCTAATGGACCCAGATCGGTTCCAGGAGGAGCTTGGGGAAATACCTGACTCCCTTGTCCACAACTCGTCCGGGTCCCTGGTTGCGGCCTGGAATGAGGCGGCGTCCGGGGCCCTGGATCGAATTGCGCCTTTGCGACCTATCTGTGGTGGTGGTCCCCAGAGGGCGCCTTGGTTTACTGAGGAGCTCCGGGAGATGAAGTGCCACAAGAGATTTCTAGAGCGACATTGGAGGGCCAGTAACTCTGAATCTGACCGATCACTATTAAGAGCCTATCTTAGGACTTATTTAGTGGCGATAAGAGCGGCAAAGCGTGTTCACTTTTCCGCACTTATTGCGTCCGCAGAATCTCGCCCGGCCGCCTTGTTTAGGGTGACCCGCTCCCTTCTTAAAGTGGAGGAGGCGGAGGAACCCTTGCAGGGGAGAGCTGAGGAGTTTGTTCAGTTTCTTTCGGACAAAATCGCTCAGATTCAGAGGGACCTGGACTCTGACTGGGCAGTGCCAGCCGAGTTGCCAGGGGCTGGTCTTAGTCATATTATCTGGAGCGAGTTTGAGCCTGTGACCCCTGATGAAGTGGACAAGGCCGTGAGGGCAATGAATGCCGCCACCTGTTTATTGGACCCGTGCCCCTCCTGGCTGGTTTTTGCCAGTAGGGAGGTGACACGAGGCTGGCTCCAGGCGATAATCAATGCTTCCTTGATGGAGGGGTCTTTCCCGCAACCTTTAAAGGAAGCGGTGGTGAGGCCCCTCCTCAAGAAGCCTTCCCTGGACCCAGCTGTTTTGAAGAACTTTCGTCCCGTCTCCAACCTCCCCTTTGTGGGGAAGGTTGTAGAGAAGGTGGTGGCATCTCAACTCTTGCGATCCTTGGATGAAACCAATTATCTGGACCCTTTTCAATCTGGTTTGAGGCCCGGTTACAGCACTGAGACTGCTTTGGTCGCACTGACCAATGACCTCTGGTGAGCCCGGGATAGGGGTCATTCCTCTATCCTGGTGCTTCTTGACCTCTCAGCGGCTTTCAATACCATCGACCATGGTATCCTTCTGCGTCGTCTTGGAGAGGTGGGGGTGGGCGGCACCATATTGCGGTGGTTCTCCTCCTACCTCTCTGACAGGTCGCAGTCGGTGTTGGCGGATGGACAGAGATTGACCCCTAGGCGCCTCGATCATGGGGTGCCTCAGGGCTCGGTCCTGTCCCCCCTCCTTTTTAACATCTACATGAAACCGCTGGGTGAGATCATTCGGCAACACGGGGTGAGGTATCATCAGTACGCGGATGATACCCAATTATATATCTCCACCCCGTGTCCTTTCAGTGAAGCAGTCGACGTGATGTGCCGGTGCCTGGAAGATGTGAGGGTCTGGATGGGGGTGAACAGGCTTAGACTCAACCCTGACAAGACCGAGTGGCTCTGGGTCTTGCCTCCCAAAGGCCAACTGGATGGTCCATCTTTAGTCCTGGGGGGGGCAAATTTACCTCCCTCAGTGCAGGCACGCAACTTGGGTGTCCTCCTGGACTCACAGCTAAATCTGGAACAACATCTATCGGCTGTGGCCAGGGGGACCTTTGCACAGGTTCGCCTAGTGCACCAGTTGCGGCCTTATTTGGACCGGGAGGCTTTACTCACAGTCACTCATGCCCTTGTCACCTCAAGACTGGATTACTGTAACGCGCTCTACATGGGGCTACCCTTGAAGAGCGTTTGGAGGCTGCAGTTGGTTCAGAACGCAGCCGCGAGAGCGATTGTGGGTGCGCCAAGGTACGCCCACGTGTCACCTATCCTCCGCGAGCTGCACTGGCTTCCTGTGGGTCTCCGGATGCAATTCAAGGTGTTGGTTATCACCTTTAAAGCCCTTCATGGCATAGGGCCAGGTTACTTACAGGACCGCATTCTGCCGCACAGCTCCCAGAGACTGGTGAGGTCCCATAGATTGGGCCTCCTTCAGGTCCCATCGGCCAGACAATGTTGGCTGGCGGGCCCTCGGGGAAGGGCCTTTTCTGTGGTGGCTCTGACCTGGTGGAATCAACTTCCCCCGAGGTTCGAACTACTCCCACCCTGCCGGCCTTTAAGAAGGCCGTTAAAACCCTCCTGTTCCGGCAGGCCTGGGGCTGATGTCCCCGGGGGGGAGGGATATGATCGGACTCGCGGTATGACTGCTTTATTTTATTGTTTTATCATTGTTTTAACTTTGTACACCGCCCTGAGTCCTTTGGGATTGGGCGGCATATAAACACTGAAAATAAAATAAATAAATAAGGTCCCTTCCAGCTCTATTGTATTCTATTTATTCAAATGTATTTATTTACATTTATTCACTTGTATTTAAATTCATTTCTTTGTCTATTTGCATTTATGGGCTGCCCAACTTTCATGGACTAGCACTAGGCTACAATGGCAGAATTCTGGCTTCTTTAGCTATGGACCTGCACTGTGGACAGCACTGTGGGCTATAGTACTTCTTGTTGGCTTTTCCAGAAGCTCTCATTTAGCACTACTCCACTACTGCCATTACATTCAATGCTGCTGTAGTCCTTGTTTCTGGTATCTTCTTGGGACTTCATCTAACTCTTTTTTTCTCTCTTTCTTACAATTCTCTTTAACTTTTCCTCTTCCGGCTCCTCTCTCTCTCTCTCTCTCTCTCTCTCTCTCTCTCTCTCTGTGTGTGTGTGTGTGTGTGCGTGTGTATGTGTGTGTGTGGAGAGAGAAAGAGGGAAACATGATAATCTAATATTGGAATGAAGGGAAACTCTTCTTTGACTGGAGACTTGACTTCCAAGAAATACATTGACATGTTTACTGTATATTGTTTTCTTGGCAACAGTGAACTAGTAGTTTTAACTATTACCTTTTTTCAGTATATTTTTCTATTTCCAAATCTGATGTGTAATTCTTGGATTTCTTGGTGGTATAGTAACCAAGCCTGACTTCATTTAATGTTTTCTTTTTTTCAAGAACAAGCAAGGTGCTGCCATCTGGTGATTCTCTTTTGTGGTAAAGAAAGACCTGGATGGCAATATCAGAATTCACCCAACCTTTAAACAGCAATAAAAAAAGTATTGTTAAAATAATGTGCAATGTTATCTATATTCTTGATTCTTGACAGCTAAGTCATATGAGTGCAACATCCTATTTTCTGTGGTGTCTGTTTCTGAAGCCAGGCTAATGTTCCACATAGCCACTTCCTTGTCTGTGCCATGCAGCCTCTGAGGTGTGAAGTTAGAAGGAAAATCTATATCAATTTCAAGTTAAGTCCCAGCTGCGTACTATGAAAATAAACTACCTTTGACATTATTTCTATAATGTGAATTGATCTACAACAAAAGCAGTTTCAGACAATGTTTAGACGTCTACAGCCATTTTTATTAGCTTTCTTTGACATTTTGGACAGGGTATTTTTAAAATTCTTATAAGAAACTCTCCCCTTATTAGTTATCTGTATGGTGCCTACCAACCTAAATTAATTTTCTATATTGGTTTTCACTAGCTCTAACAGCTGAAGCTCTGCACATTCGTTTTGTGTGAGTCCCACTGAAAACCACTGGATGATTTCAGCATTCTAAAATGGATAGTATGCATATCACAGCAATCCAGATCAAAAGTATTCTTCCACCTCAGGCCACACTCCAATCATTTTACAACACATAAGTATTTTCTTCCTCCACCAGAATCTCATAAAAGGAGGAACAGAGGATTTCATTTAATAGTGGGGTTTTTTTTTTAGCATATGAATGATCCAAGATCACTCAGGTGGATGCCTAAGAGAAGACTAGAACCTGGCTTTAGGCAATCCTACTCCAGCATTTTAACCACTATCCCATGCTGCCTCTCAAATCTAATAGTATATGTGTATTGGTATAAGATAAAAATAAAGGTTTTCCCTGTCCAGTCATGTCCAACTCTGGGATGGGGGGTGGTCATCTCCATTTCGTGTCTGAAAACATTTCTGTGGTCATGTGGCCACCCCGACTGTATGCCAAGTCACACAGAATACTGTTACCTTCCCACTAAAGTGGTGCCTATTTATCTACTTGCATTTGCATGCTTTCAAACTGTTTGGTAGACTAGATGTACTGGTGTGTGTATGTGTATATGCATTTTGTATGTGTGTACATGTATATGTATGCATTTCACTTTAACTTTTGCACTTATTCCTTATGATTTAATATAAAAGCTGTAGTTTATCTACTTTTAGGATGTTGCAAACATTTAAATTGATGGATACAACAAGAGGCATGTGGAATTCTAGTTAGGATATACTAAAAACACAAATATGATAGGCTGCTGCTTCCTTTGTCTTGTCTATCTTCTTATTTACTAAAGGCAGGAAAAACTATGAATAAAAAGTGGTGAAATGGGGAAAAGTGGGGAAATCAGCATCATAAGATACCCACTAAGGCTATACCCTAGTAAGGAATTTAATATAAAGTTGCTGTTCCTCTTTGTTGATTTATTCAAAGACTTATGCATATTCTTGATACCATGACTTAAACCCTATGCTCTTTTCCACATAGGGATGGAATTTAATTACTGTGTATTCTTCAAATGATATTGGAAAAAAGCATAAAATAAATGGAATACAAGGAAAAATGACTGACATGATTAGGGCCCTGGGCATTTTTGTGACTATGTACTGGTCATTTCCCTGCCCGGATAAAGTGGGAAGTATCAATAAGAGGTCTCTCTCAATTGTCAGGAATCTTGTAAACTTGAGATGACAATAAAAATGGCACCAAAAGTTAAATGTCTCCTCCTCAGCTCTGTGGGTGTCACCCACTGATTTGCTGATCGAAAGGCCATCATCAGGATTTTTTCTGAAAGAAAGGAGTGAAGAACAGATGGCAGATTAGGAAACAAACAGACCAAAAAAAGTATGTGAAATATCCCCCTCTACAAAGAGAGTTGACAGTTCTGCTTTCATGACATCTATATTTAAATCATATTTTGAAACGCTTAGATATTCCCTACCTAATTGGGTGCTGAAGTTTTTTTTCTCATTGCCACTGTTCCTACTTTGATTCCCTACAATAGCTCTGATTTTTATCTGGAAATTACTGCATTGACTTTCCCAGAGGCAAGTTCCATCTTTTGGAGTGCAAAACATTTTCATTTTTTTCTTTTCCAAAGACTTAGCAAAGGTGTCCTTTTGCTGTTTATCACTCTAAGCTTTTTTCCCCTTTGGAGTGAAATATCATTGCTGTTATCTTTTAATTCAGAAATGCCATAGGGTACAAGTAAAAGATGATTGAGTTTGTTAGATGCTTCACTGATATCTTCTCCCATCCATGGAAGGAAGGAAGGAAGGAAGGAAGGAAGGAAGGAAGGAAGGAAGGAAGGAAGGAAGGAAGGAATTATAAATTCCAGAATTTGCCCTAAATGAAGAATATTTTGTATTTAAAGATTATCCTTGCTCATATACTCTAATTTTCATCAAAATAAATCATGCTCTGCATTCAGAAATATGGTTTATAAATTACTTTAGATCTGTATTTTTATTGTGCCATTTAATTATGGCTTCCCACTCCAATAAACTCACTCCTCACAAACATGGAAAATCAGTAGCATTGTAGTTGGCAGAAATGTTTTAAAAGATCACCCTGCAAAGATGTAGCAATATTATGGCAACTGATTCAATTGCATTGTATGTAAAATCACATTATGTGTATTGATTGCTGCTAAAGGAATTATCTGTTGGAAATCCATTGGTACCACTAGAATAAATAACTAGCTTTTTAATAAGAGTAAGAATGAAGAAGCCTCAAAAAACAAACACTTAAACATAGTCAATACGAAAGAAAATTATCATCTATCACACTGCAAGGACGAACAGTAGTCAGTAGTATTCCGGGTTATAGGATACAGAATTAACCAGTTCTACAGTAACTATGTTTTGGTCTATAGGAATCATAATCAGTCAATCATAGTGGCCATTGGCATGGCAGTATAGAGCTGATCTTAAACTGTTTGACATCAGTATTACATCATTCAACAAAGTGGATTAATTAATATAACAATATTGTAATTATTTTTACAAGGGTTGGTGACAAGCATTATCAGGAGAAGAAAAACCAGCAATCAAGACAACTCCCCAGTTTAACTGATAGTAAAACCAGGCAACCACAGACAACTATTCCCAGTTGATCTGATTCCTTATGTCCACAAGAATCTATGAAGCAGTAACAACCTAATGTCCTTACTGCAGGGGAGTCAAACTCGCAATGTCACGTGACATGTCGTGATGTATTGTGACTTTTTTGCCATTGCCGGCAATGGGGTGCGTACGGTTTTGCTATGATGCATCCAGCCCATGGGCCAGCAGATTGACACCCCTGCCTTACTGAATGTTAATAGGAATTGAGCTATCGTAACATAAAAGGCAAACTGTTTGAGATTAAGAGAGGCCACAGCTAAGAAGGCCTTCCTATTCTTCCCCCATTTTTAAAAATCCTGAATTATGTTGTCATCTAATTTCTTTAGCAATTGTCTCTAATTGTCTAATTTGAATTAATCAGCAAAATCTTATCTTGAAACTCTTAGTTCCTTAATTAACGTTCATTTGCTCCTATGTTCAGGCATCTATACAATGTGACTTGATTTATGCAAGTCTTATATAATTTTGTCATGAATTTTCAGTTAGTATTTGTTTGTTAGTATGGACTCCAATATTTAATCTTAAATATATTTATGAATCTGGAATAACTTATTTCATTTCAAAGGCAGCTAGTGAATATTTATTTTTTCTAGGTAAACCTGTATATACACACTCACAGAGAGAGAGAGAGAGAGAGAGAGAGAGAGAGAGAGAGAGAGAGACAGACAGACAGACAGACAGACAGACACACACAGATACAGACACAGACACAGACACAGAGAGAGACAGACAGAGAGACAGAGAGAGACAGAGAGACAGAGAGATGTAGGTTCATAATATTCATAAAACATATATAAAATATGTCTCTGAAAAGATCAAAGTATATATTTGGGGCATACAAAGGCACCAAGTCAGAAAACAACAGATGAAACTTATGTTATTCATAGGAATTCTTATGCTATGGAGAAAATTATGGAAACAATATGATAAGGTAGGAATACCACTAACAAAAATATTCTGAGTAAACTGATCAATAAACTCCAAATGAGAGGGGGGAAACAGTAACAGTCATTCAGAGCAATTAATTATTTTAAATGCACATTGCTTTCTTGCATTTTTAATATAAAATATTTCATTTTTAGGAATTCCAAATACATCACTTTAAGACAATCTTTATACTATAGTGGGGATGGAGTGTAAGGCATGTGCCAACAAGCTCTTCATGTAAAAAAAAAAATACAATGTTCAGATGATTTTAAATGTTGATCTTCACTCCAAACATAAAATGCAAAGTTATCTGCAATATTAGACCAGTGCATGATGTTTTGTTGATTTATTTTCTTGAGTGAGGTAATAGAAAAGTTTCTTCCACCTTTCTCATCTCACAAACAATGGCTGCCTAGACTGAAAACGAAGGCTTATTTTAAGACTGATAACCAGATCTTATCTGAATTTGTATTATAGTTTAAGGAGCCAAGATTGTATGATACACAATTCTGTGTTTCAATAGAAAGGTATGTTCAGGATATTAAGGGAAATAATGGTGGAGAGGGAAGCACCTGCCACCTGTGGAGATCACCAACCGATTTCATAATAGAAATAGATAATAGATCATTCTGATCTCTACTTCATATATCTTTACTGTGAGTATAAGAGATATTACCTTACAGAACTGATGGACCACCTTGTGAAAGTGTGTTCACACTCTCAGCATTTACAGTATGGCCCTGCTGTTTTTCATGGTACTCAGTTATCTCATAACAAGTTTTACAGTCTCTTGAAAGGTCTCAGGATTCAATGATGGTAAACAGAATTGAGGAAGAAAGCCTATTTGTATGAATAATTGAATAGTTAATAAGTTTACAGAATGTTGTAGATTTATAGAGCCTACAGAAAAAAAGAAAAAGAAAAAGAAATGAGGGATATCTAAAATAACTTTAGGATAGACACATAGTAGCCCCAAGTATTGATTTTCACAAAATCAGGCAAAATAGGGGTGGGAGGATGGGTTTGATCTCTCACTTTAGCTCATAGCCACATACTAAGAAGGTATGACTCCTTTCAGGTTCTCCCAAATTCAGTTCTTATCCCCTGCTGTTTATCCATCTTGCCAGAAGATGGGGTAAAAGGATGCATATATGTCCTACACTAATATCTCCAGATAGGTGGGTGTCCCTAAAACCATTTGGATACTTAAAATTATGCTCAGCAGAGATTTGTTAGCACATTTGTGTGAATATACAGTAGCTCCCTGGCAGTTGGGAAAACTGTTTTAGCAAGTTTTGTGATCACAGAGAAATGAAAATATATTTTGGATGACTTTCACACTCCAGAACATCTCCCTTTTTATTTTTCAGCAATTCTTCAAGAGAAGTGTGTGGAAGATATGTAAATCTCCATACATAAACCTCCAACATAAAGTGTAAGGCCTATATCTCTCTTCTCCAATAGCTTAAGTGAAGGTAGACATATCCACTTAGCTAAATGTGCTGCAGCTTTCCAAGACAGATGAAGCAACTCTTTACTAACTACCAAGCAACAAATATTTATGGGGAGGGACATTATATTTGAAGGTCCTTGAAAATCTAAAAAAAAAAAAAAAAAACCCCTTGCTGCTGTTTTTTTCTCTCTCCCCATGATCAATTGTTTTCTTTTTCCTTTAGTTGCAGGTGCCCAAAACAGTGTCTATATAAGTCAACATAGCTACAACAGAATTCTATACTTGGCAAATATTGTCCTGCCCTTTAAATATCAATAAGGGAGGAAAGTTGTATACTCTGGTCCCATTTTAGATTTTGACATTTAAAAAAATTGACCTTTTGCTGTAACTAGAAATATTATGTTTTATAAGACTGCATTCTTGGATCTTTCCATAGATTGGTTAAAAATACAGCATATTGTGGCAAGACAATAAGTCATTCTGTCAGTCCCCTAATACAGCATAATATACATTCTTATTCAAAGTACATCTCATTGTGCTCAACAGAGCTTATTCCTATATAAGTGAATTTAGAGCTGCAGACATAGTGCATTCACTTGTCCTTTATCTATTATTAAAAGAGACTCTTGTTTATAATATTTCCAGCACTTTGGGTTATGGCAGTATGAATCAAATATTCAGTAGTAATTGGGGGAGAATATGCCTGTATCTTTTTTTAGGTATGCAGAATCAAGCCTGAAAACCAGTTTGTAGTGGTTAAGGTGCCAGGCTAGAAACTAGGAGACTGTGAGTTCCAATCCTACCTTATGCACGAAGCCAACTGCATTACCTTAGGTCAGACATTCTCTCTTGGTCATAGCAAGGAGACAATGGCAAACAGCTTGCATAATGTGTTGCGAAGAAAACTGCAGGGAGTTGTCAGGAATCAACACTGAGTCAAAGTCCCCACCACCATCACAACAAAAGAGTCAAGACTGTGAGAGCAGGGAAACCAGGTCTTATATGAGAGGCAGTATAGCATGTTGGTTATGATTTTGGATTAGAAACTCAAAGACCCAGGTTCCTCAACCAGGCAAATGCAATCATCCAGGCATTTTCTCTCCCTCAGACAAACCTACTTCATTGGCTTTTGTGGCAAAAATTAGGAAAAGTGCCGTGAATGCTAATTTGAATTATTTCGTGAAAGGTAGGCTATAATCTAAGAAGAAAAAATTTAAAAATATTTGGCAGTTTGTTCCTTTTGTTACAATTAGGGATTAGCTAGCATGGCAGTGAACACTTCAAAAATGATCCAGAAGCTTTTGGGAGTCACATTAAGCATAATGCTTAAATGATATTTATTCAAGGAGACATGATTTTCCCTAGCTCCTTTGAAAACTTGAGGAAAAAAAATGTTTTAATGACTTTTAAAGCAGCTACATGTTTGTTTTCATGCTCACTAGAAGGCTGTGGTTGTACTCACATGAAGTCAAAAGTACTTCTCCCAAATCTTTTCAAAATATGCATAATGCTATGGGCCAGTCATTTATGTGGAGAATAGATATAATTGTTTCATGATACCTAGTTGTCCTCTAGAGCAAGGCAACTTTAAGATTTGTGGACTGGGGAATTCTGGGAGTTGAAGTCCACAGGTCTTAAAGTTACCAAGGTTGGGGACCCCTGTTCTAGATAAATTATTATGGTTAGTCATACATTCAGATACATGTTTAGACTGGATCTGGCATTTTTGTCCATCTCTTGAGGGCTGTCCAAGGACCTAGGATAGGCAGGTATTGATATCTGATGGTATTTAAGATAAGTTGTTCCAAGTGAAGCTTCCTTTCCAATTGAGTAATGGTGATTTTTGTCAATGCCAATGGTATTCAAGGGGTGCTCCATATTTTTTGGGGATTGCACCCAAGGCACCTATCCCTTTTAATATTATCTTGGCTTTCTTTGCCACAGTCATTCTACTTACATTTGCAGGTCTTTGTGTGTGTGTGAGTGTATGTGACATTTTCTCCAATTCTTTCTATTCTATTCTGCAGAAACATTCACTGTTCAAACTTTATTTTTGTCTTTCTTATTAACAATTGTGAAGTCTGAGGCATTGTGTGGCAGATGCTTCTCTGTTTGAATTCTAAAGTCATGGAGCACTTCAGTCCTTTATTTTATATTATGTTGTCTATTTTGCGGCCTCACCAGTTCTTGCTTGGAGGCAAGTGGTATTTCTTGCAGATATTCCAATGTGCTATTATTGCTATTTTGTCATGCTGTTATTTATAACCAGTCTGTAAAATCTTATTGCAGCAGCTAAGTACATGATCCACTGATTCTTCAGCTTCTTTCTAGATGTGGCATTTACATTTTTGACTATATATGCATTTCATACAGCTTTAGATCATTCATGTAAAAGAGGTCAAATAGCCACCGCCAACATTCAATCTTCCTTCTCTTGCAGTTTCCCAAAACAATTGTGTCAATTAGCAGCTGATCTTTTGTTCCTCTGCTACTTTGACAGTTTCCTTTCTGTTCAGGTGGAAAGATGCTGTTAGACTACCTCAGCTCCGTATATCAGCTCCACACCAATTTGAAATTTGAAAGTTGCAGTTGTTGGTAAGCTGGTAATTGTCTTTAATTGCCTGGTGCTGCTCCTTTTGTTCAATCTTGCATTATTAGATAGATTTTGCCAGATGTAACCAATTCATCTCCTTATACTATGTAATTAAATTGCTTGGTGGTATAGATCTGTCAGATGTTTGAACTCAAAACCATGCAGTTCATATTCATTTGGGGCTGATCAATTCTTTTTTTTTTACATACATTTTTATTAGTTTTTTTACAATCACAGTGTTTAAAATATTATCAGCAACATATTGTCTGGATTTTAATGTCTAATTTACTAATACATACTAAGTTCCTTTCTCTCTACCTTGTTTATCTAGCCAATTATAAAAAGTATTCCATGTTCTAAAATAAACTGAATCTTCTTTCTCTTTCTTTATCAATGTTAATCTATCCATTTCTGCACACTCTAAGATTTTTTTAATTAACACTTCCTCCGCTGGTAATTCTTCATTTTTCCAATATTGAGTAAATACAATTCTTGCTAGAGTTAATATATGTAAAATTAAGTAAATACACTCTTTCTCATAATTACCTACAATTATACCTAACAAAATTAATTCTGGCTTAAACTCTATATGTTTTTTTCATCATTTTCTCTATCCATGTATGTATTCTTAACCAAAATCTTTTAGCTTTAAAGCATGCCCACCAAAAATGGTAATAAATGCCTGTTTTTTGTTTACATTTCCAACAATTATTCGATACATTTTTAAACATTTTTTGCTAATCTGACAGGTTGCCATCTATAAAATATTTTATATAAATTTTCTTTGTATGCTACCGCATTTGTTATTTCCAAATCTCTTTCTCAAAGATTTTGCCATTTTTCTAGTTCAATGTTATGTCCAAAGTTTTTTACCCATGTTATCACTGTTTCTTTAACTTGTTCCTCTTCCATCTTTAAGCTTAGCATATATTTATAAAGTTTCTTAATCAATTTTTCATCTGATGTTAGCGATATCAAATTCTTGATCTTCCTTTTCCCACCATTTCTTTATCCAAGCTGTATTCTTGTTGTATTTCTTTGGTTTGCCCCATAGCTATGCTCAGAACTGCATTGTTCCTTTTTTGTCAAGTCTTGGCTTGTTCATTGCAATCTCTTGACTGATAAATTGATTGAAATATTTATGATTCAGTTGAAATTGAATATTCTGCCTATAGTGTGAAATTTGAGCTTCTTATTTGCTAATTTTCATGGCTAAGTAAAAACTTCTTTAGTGAAAGAACTTCATATTATTATTAAAAATTCCTACTGCATCTTTTGGGCATATACTGCATATGAATGAGTGCAGAATTAAATAATTATTTTTCAATGAACTTTTTTACTTTTTCCCCACAATTCCTTTTTATAATTAATAACTTTTGCAGAATTTATTTATTTTATAAATTTATTAAATTTATTTGCCACCTATGAGATAAAGGTGACTCTAGGCAAAGGGTTGGGATCTTGCTTAACTATAACGAGTATGGTTATATGTATCATAATAAAGTGCTTCTCTTAGTAAACATAAATTTTATTGGTAAAATTTGTTTCAGGAAGCAGGGGGTCTAAATTGCCTTTACAGTGGTTAAATTAACAAACAATCCTGAGTGAAAGGATACAGACTTGAGAATTTTTCACTGACCCATATCAAGCATATAAAGAGAAAAAAACTATATAAGATCTGCATTTCTATAAATGTAGACGTCTTAGCAATTGCTTCTTAGATTAAATCAAATTCCAGTATATGTAATTTTTAATCTGTACTACCCTTTGTTCTGAAAGGGTGAGTGTTTTCTCATTTCAACTGCAGGATTGGTGATTCTCACAAGGAGATAGCTGCAGAAAATTATCACTAAAAATCCTCAAATTATTTGTGGCTTATTTTACTGTTCACATCTTGATGCATTACTACATTATTCTGAACTGTTTAGTTTTCATATACAAGTTGTGCAACTGTAGAACAGTATGTGAATTACACAATGCTTCTGATGCTCAGAAAGATGAATTTGAACTTGTTGAATCGTTGCAAGATAAAATAAGACAGCATCTGAAAGACAATCTATGACTTGTGACTTGAAACGGTAATAGATTCTCCCATTTGAACAGGAAATGTCCATCATTCTGAAACCATAGCCTATGCAGTGACACTTTCTCAAACAGTCTTGGTAAGAAAGAGCATTTCAAATTGGGACGCAATATGCTATCTACCGCACCACTGATGCATCCAGGTATTGTGCAGAAAGGGTAAGCAATTTTGTACCATTTTCTGGTCCATTAAATGTGATGCCAAAGCATCCATGCAACACTTATGCAAGTTAAACTTCAAATACATGCTATAGATTTGACAACAGTTCAAGGTAACAGACCCTATTAAATCTGCTCACAGACAACTTAAGAACTTTCCTGTAAATATAGCGGTATCTTTCCAGAAAACTTTTCGTTTAATTGTTTCCTGTCAAATATTCAAAGATCTTTATTAAGCATACTGAGAAATATTTGCAAATTGAAGACAATTGAGACAATGCCCAAAATAGCCAATATTACAGACCATTTTTATACATAAAATATCTACTTAGGATGACTTATTGATGCAAATCAACCACTTAATCAAATTATAATTGGAGATACAGTTTTGCTCTATGAATACATTAGTCTTCATTTTACCAGTAATATTATTTCAATTGTAAGATCATGTTATCAGAAAATTGACAACTCAGATTAGCTCCCCCTTATCCAGCAAATTAAATTAAGGGGGACCTCTCATGCTGTATAGTTATTTTGATAAAAATAAATAGAAATGTATTTATCAGGCTTGTAGTCTTTGCCTAAGTATTATGAAGAGATTTGTTTGTTTGTTTGTTTGCTTGCTTGCTTGCTTTCTGGAGATGAGGTCTTCCTTTAGCCTTTAATTGGCACGCTGCATCCTCATTTCCAAAAGCAGGTAGGGTATTACAAACACTAAATAGAATTTAATGTTTAAAGTAATTAAACTGTCAGATTTGATTACTCATCATGTATTTCACATTTTCCACTTGTGTCACATTTCAAATTAGCATTTGGTAGCATTTTATGTAGTGACTTGGGTTGGTGCTTCCTAGCTTCTGATGGCAAAAAGTAGGACCTCAAATTGTGTACATCTGGTGTACATGAGCACCTCCCTCTTATTGGACTAATTAGGAAAAAAAATTCCAATACAGCAATTTAAAAAAAGTCTTACGTGGGGAAACTGCTGATAATAGGTGATAAAATATTTTATGTATCACACATTTCCATATTGGCATGCCAATCTTTAATCTACCCAACAAACATATACAAAGAAAAGTTAAGGTACCTTATTTAATGTACTTAGATTTCAAATATTGGAGCAATGAATGGAAACTAATCAAGAAGAGAAGCAACCTAGGACTAAGAAGAAATTTCCTAAGAGTGAAAACAATTAACCACTGGAACAGCTTGCCTTCAGAAGTTGTGGGTGCTCCATCACTGGAGCTTTTAAGAAGAGACTGGACAGCCACTTGTCTGGAATGGTATAGGGTCTCCTGCTTGTGCAGGGGGTTAGACTAGAAGACCTCCAACTATATTATTTTGAGCCTTTCTGACAATGATGATTCTGGAACAGATCTTCCCCTCTCCTTATTTTAGGAAAGAGGCAGATTTTTTTTTTTTTAAAAAAATCATTATATGTTATCTATTTGGAGTCTTACTTTTCCATCACTTGTTTATACCTGAACCTATTATACGCACCATAAGTGACTATAGTACAGTGGTGGCAATTATCTCTCTGAAAGAAATATTATTTTCATTGTCTACTAATGTGTCTCTTTTGTCCTTCTCATGTAACAAAAAGATAAGTTCAGCAATGGCATAGAAAAGACAATGCAGTTCAAGAGTGCAGACTCATCTGTTTTTGTTCATGCCCAGAGTGCTTGTTAGACATAACTCAACCTTGCTCAGTTCTATAGTCTTGGTTTATACCACCCTTGGAAAAAAAAAAAACTGTAATATATTTAGGGTTGATGAGAAAGAGTCTTAGAGCTCACATAAATTTATTTATTTATATTTATTAAATGTTTATGCTACCCATCTCCCTATACAGTGATAAATGGCACTTCAAACATCTTCACCTAATTTTTGTGCAAAAACAAATGAGTGGACAGTTATGGTGAATTTCTCCAGGGAGAGGAGATTTTTTCCCCCAATAATTTTTCAATAGTTTTATTTCTTTAAGTTATATGAGAGTGGGTAAAGAAATTGTAGGAAAATTTCTCAGTTTACTACTGATTCTTCTATCCAGCATACACAATTCCAGAAATCAGATAACGTAACAGAACCCAAATACAGCCCAAATTAAATGGGAAATTGGATATTTTTCTTTACTCTGTTATTAATCAGACTTCAAAACATAAAGCAATTAAAATATAACAATGAGAGAAACAACAAAGCATGTCATTTCTTCATTTCCAGAATCTTTGGCTTTCATTATCATTGTCTGTATAGTAGTAATGAGTTTCTGCTTCTAGTGGAAACAGAAACAGCATAGACACAATAGACTATTTTATGTAACAAGGCTTGTTTCCTGCTTTGAATCATTGTGCAACAATGCCTGTATTCGTTGGAGAAGACTGGAGCTTAAATTTAACTATCTCACAGACTTCAAGGTTGGTAATGTTTCTTTAGGACAGACATGTCAAACTCGCGATGTCACATGAGTTGGCAACGTATCGGGACGGTTTTGCCATTGTCAGCAATGGGGTGGGTGTAGCTTCTGTGTGATGCATCTGGTCCGTGGGCCAGCAGTTTGACACCCCTGCTTCAGGAACATGCAGATTATTAGCAAGGGTAATTATGGCTTCTTGAAAGCACCCCAAGGACAGGCTGTTCATTTCTGTTCCTATACACACATATCATATATTTTCAGTGTTTTAAAGATACATAAAATCTCGATTGAAGAGAATATTTGTAACTCAGGGTTGAAATGGGGGAGGGGTTACTTGGTGCCCTTTGAGCTTGGTTATTTATTTTTTTTTTTTTTGCAGAGGTCTATTTATCCAAATTAGGTAACATCACCAGTGCTAGTAAGATGTGAGGTTTGCTCTGAGTTTATATTCTAGTGGCTTGTCCTGTTAGTGTTGGTAGGATTGGTCTTGGTGGTTCTTTGATTGGACTGTTTACTGCTAGTTTGTTTAGCAGTTACTTGATTGGGGTATTGTTTGCTTCTTGACTGTTAGTTTAATGTTAATCTTGGTGTTATTCTATGCTCATCTGGTTGTTGATTATTGGTGAAGAGATGTTTTGATCTTGTTCCCTTTTTTGGCTTGTTGTCTCTTTTGAATGGTATGTAGATGTTCTTTATGTCTATGTACCTGTTGATGGCCAATCTGCGAGACTGCCAGGCTTCCAGGAATTCTCTAGAGGTCATTGTTAAAATATTAAAAATTATGTACTTGGTTCAGGTGCCAGGTAGATAATCATGACATTTGTGTGATACCCTCACATACATACCTACTAACTTTGCTGTTCTGAGAACAACTGCATTATTACATTCCTGTAAAGGTACTGGGTGTAACTTGAAAAGACATACTTGCAGAATTAATTTAGGCATAAAAGTACTAAGGAAAATAATATTACTTTAGATTTTAAATAGAGACACCTGCCACATAATATTCCAGACTTAACAATTGTTGATAAGAAAGACAAAAAAATCTGGATAGTGGATGTGGCAGTACCTGGAGATAGCAAAATAGAAGAGAAAGAACTGGAGAAAATAACAAAATACAAAGACCTGCAAATAGAAGTAGGATGACTGTGGCAAAAAAAAAGCAAAGACAGCCAACAGTAATGGGCTTTTTGAGTGCAGTCCCAAAATATCTGGAATACCACTTCAACACCATTGGAACTGACAAAATCATTATCAGTCAATTGCAGAAGGCTACTTTATTTGGAACAACTTACATCCTGTGACAATACCTTTAATGCTATCAATCAAATAAACAAACAAAAACTCTGCCTATTTCAGGTCCTTGAAAAGGATTCAATAGGTAGACAAAAATGCCAAATCCACTCTCAATATCTGGCTATGTGACCAGCTATAATGATGATGATGATGATGATGATAACAACAATAACAATAACAGCTCTCCATGTATTGAGCAAGACAGGGCTTGTTTTTAATGAGTTTAGCAAGTACAACTTTGTTCAAGAGACCAATTTAGTTTCCAGTTATGGAAATGGTTCTGTAAATTAATTTGCTCAGCAACTTCAATTCTTAGATTCATTTACTTAGAAGCAAGTAGTTTTCTGTGCTAAAGGGACTTGCATTTAGTTACACTATAAAGTGTTCCAACAGAGTGAGGAATAAGCTTGTAGAAAAAATTGCAACCAGCCTTAATTTTTAGAGTGTGCTTTTTGAGATTGTGTAAGGGGTGCAGATAGGTAAAGGAAAAGGTCTACTAATCATACAACAGCTGGGGAAAATTACAAATAGTGGTCTATGGAGAGAAGAAAGGTAAATGATAAAACGCATGATGATGTTAACATATAATTATATCTTTGTGTCAGGTATTGTGTGCAAATGCACAATTATGACATTCCCATTATGATAATACTGTCTATGTATCATCATATTTGCTGCAGGCACCATTGATGCATAGATGTGTCTTTTCTGCTGTCTAATACGTGTCTAGCAAAGAAGCTAGTAATTCGGATCATAGGATGTTCTGTGCTAAAAACAGGGTGAGCATCTGCATTTCCATTTTGCTCCTTAACCACCCCTACTTATTGTAGCCAAAGCAGTTTGATCAGGGCAGTCCTAAAATGAAGCCCATGTCCCTCCCTAGCAATTCATTTTGACAGGAATTGGGATGGTCTGTTTTCAAAATGACAGGCTACCGCCTAGGTAAATTGCTAATTGGAACTACAATTTGGATTCTAAAATGTATTATATTTCTTTTAAAATTCAAATTATAGTTCCAAGTAGGAGTGTTATTCAAAATTCCCTAGGATAAATGTGTGTTTTGTTCACTACATCTGCAAGGCTTTCAGGCTCAGATTCTGTCTTTGATAGTTCCATCACCTAAACAGAATTGGGGGAAGATATTTAAAGAGTAATTGTGCCCATACTGCCTTGCCTGCATCATCATATACATTCTGATGGACCTTGAATCCTAACATATAAATATGACATGAATGTGAATATTTTTTCCTTGGATCAATTTTCATTATGATAGTAACTTTCACAGAAAATTTGTTTTTTTTTTCAATGTCCATCATCAAATGAATCCATTATTTTTCATTAACTATAATGTTCCAATATGAGCATATTGTAAGAATCCATTAGCATGGTTTTTCTGGTTTCCTCATTTTCCTTTCTTTGCAGCAGCAGGTGGGTTGATTATTTTCATTATTCCTTGTTTTATTGTGCTAAGAACGTTCTTCTCTGCCAGAGGTTCCATAACTTGAAACTGGAGAGAGGGAGAGAGAAAGAAAGAGAGAAGGAGGGAGGGAGGAAGAGAAAGAGAGGGCGAGAGAGAGGGGGGAGTGGGGGAGGGAGAGGGAGAGGGAGAGAGGGAGAGAATGCTTAAGATTCAATTCCAATTCTAAGAAGATGCTTTAGGATGTGCAAGAGTATGAAGCAAGCACATTCACAGATTGCAATGCATTAATGCAGCTTCTTTCATTTTTGTATAGCTTCCCTCTGCCATTGCCATGGGGTTCCCAAAAAACACACAACAAAAAACCCCTGTTTTAAATTACAAATGCTATATTGGTATCCTGTACACTCCAAGACTATTCAACAGCATTCAAAATATTTCAGTGTCCTAATGTGAAAATAGATTTGATTGTGATGTCATGTTTAGATGTACAAATTCAGCTTGATGGCAGCTCCTAATACACTGACTGACCTCAAGAATAAGCAGGACCAGAGTTAGTACTTGGTTAGTGCTTAGATACCAGCAGGAAATTCCAAGGTATGTAGACTCAGAAGTGGAAGGAAGGAAGGAAGGAAGGAAGGGAGGGAGGGAGAGAGGGAGGGAGGGAGGAAAAAAGGAAGGAAGGAAGGAAGGAAGGAAGGAAGGAAGGAAGGAAGGAAGGAAGGAAGGAAGGAAGGAAGGAAGGAAGGAAGGAAGGAAAGAAGAGACTTCACAGACATATCTTAAGTTATCTAAATGCACTGAGAAAGTTTTCTGTATTCCACTCTAATTCGATAACACTT
This sequence comes from Crotalus tigris, assembly GCF_016545835.1. NCBI lineage: Eukaryota > Metazoa > Chordata > Lepidosauria > Squamata > Viperidae > Crotalus > Crotalus tigris. The sequence continues at coordinate 108,670 of NW_024096688.1, forward strand.
CCCTCCCTTCCCCGCCCCCCATGATACTTGTAAATGTAAAAGGGTGTTTAGTCTTGCTCTGGAAAATTGAAGTAAACATTAGTAAAACTACAGAAGTTCCAGGTTGTCGCATAGTTTGATAAGACAGTCACTTGTTTTATTTTTAGCACTTTCTCTGGCAATATTAGCATTGTGCTTACAGGGAATTTGGACTCTCTATTTCAAAGGAATGGCTACTGAGAACAACCACGCTATTTTTGTCTGGCAATTTGGTTTTGTTTTATAACAAATCAAAGAAGAAACAATTCCAAACCACCTTAATAAAATGGGATGATGGACTCTTAACTTCTGAGAGTTTTGTTTTGTTTTCTCCTTCCATCTTCAGAAGGGATGAAGGGCCCATAATCTTGTCTCCGTGGCCATTTTTTGTGTGTCTAAATCAAATGGATTCAATGGGTGTACTTTTACAACAATGATTATTTTCCTCCCTTCAAAAGTTTCCTTTTATTAACACAATGGTTGGTAGAATTAGGCAGGATGATATTTTATGCATACACTGCTTAATGTATACATAATTAGGTTCAACAGGGAATCTAATTTTAAAACTTATAAGTGCTTCAGTATAGAATATTCAGAGATCCCTTTGAAGAGAGAGAGAAAGAGTGCATTAGGCATAATAAATAAGCAGATAGGTAATTATTTTCAAAGGTCATTCAGCACAATTCTGCTGTAGTTATCTTTCACTGAAACACACACAGGACTTTATTTCCAGGAATATGAGATGACATTCAAATTCAAAACCACCTATAAAACAGCAAAGAACAAATTATTAAAGCACTTCTCAGTGGCATGCATTTGTTTTGTCAATAAAATATCCTTGTGGTGGTTATGACTGACTGCAATTACATTTAAAGGTGAACAAGCACCCTTTCTTTCATTAGATTGAATTGATAGCATAAGCTAATAAAATGACCTGCTCTTTCCCCATAGTTTGTAGCCTGACCCAGTTGCTTTTGCAGCCATCTAATTGCTGTCAGGTGAAAACTTGCATATTAGAAGCTGCCAGCCTTTTCCTAAGCATAACCCATTGGGCATAACAATTCAATCCTGAGTTGATTAACATCCATAATTGAGGAGTCTATGTTTCTCTACCTATAGCTTTCAACTTAAAAGCAGAAATGTTCCAATCACTGGAACAGAAGGTCATCATTTATCTGCCATCTTATCTGGTTTCTTAGAGACAAGATTATTTAGTGACCTAACCTCACAGTTATCTTCCAATGAGGAGTAACATGATGGTGGTATGGTCATTATTCATGTTACATTTTCTGTGAGCATATGACCTGGGTCATATGATCGTTTAACCAGTGTCCAAGGTATTGTATGATTTTTTTTTTTTTTTTTTTATGTAGCCACTCTCATAGTTTGTCCTTCACTATGATCTTTGGCCAGGCACTTTGGTTTCAAGATACAGGGGACAACTGTATTTATATATTTTTCAGATTTATATAGCTGCATAAATATGTATTTATATATATGATATTTTTGTAGTTTGCATAATTGTTTCATTTGTTTATATGACCCAGAGCAGCTTATAAACAATTGAAATAATTATGCAAACTGCAAAAAAAAGAACAATTAAGAAAAACAGGGAAAAAAACCTCCAATATAAAAGTATGTTTAAAAAAAAGCCATCATATAAAATTCATAAAGTTCATAGCCAAAGTAAATCACATATAAAAAATGACACTCAGTACAACTACTGTGCTGGATTTGCCATATTCCCAGGTCTCTATGACCATTGACAAACCATGTTTTCAGGATATTTCAAAAGGCTAGCAGAATCAGGGCTAATCTAATCTCCAGAGAGATGATACTCCATGGGACAGGCACCAAGGCAGAAAAGACTTCTAGACCCCACTAGACACCACACTCCTTAGCTAATAGGACCCAGAGCCTTCTTCTCCTGCCAGATCTGATGAGATGGGTTGATGTAATTGGAGGAAGGTGATCAAGGACCCCTTAACCCGAGTAACATTATATATGTTCATCAGCATTAAGCTGTTCCAATAATACATATTGTCTTAGATAAACGTAAGAAAAGTCACTGTGATTGAGGTTATGCTGATTTTTGTTATTGCAATCCTTGCAAAATGTTTATATTTCCCCATTATAGTTCACTACAGATATTGGACACACAATACAATATGGAAAATATACTAGAGTATACAGAAGCCCTAGACTGAGAAGAGACAAATCTCACTCAGGATGTAAAATGAATTTAGATACCTTAAAATGGCCTACACTGCAAAACACTTATCTCATTTGGTGAGCATTTATGATCAGAGGGGAAAAAATAGGAAAGTTAAAAGCCTACTTACTGTAAAAGTGGATGTATATATGCTTGAGAACAACAAAATGCAAAAAAAAAAAAAAAACAATGCAAAGAGTCTGGATGTAAGAAAGGACAATAGGGGCTGTACTCTATTTGGATGAATTATTGGGGAAAGAAAGTAAAAACAATTTGTGGAACAAGAATAGTTTCTTAAGCTAAAGCAAAATTTAGTAATGGTTCCAAAGATAGGAGGTAATGAGACAAAGAAAAAGTGACTTCAGCATAAGGAAATATTGACTTCAGCTCTTCAAAGGGCAGGCAAAGAACAAAGAAGTGAAAACATAAATCAGTTACATTAGTCTAGGCCATGATGTATTAAAACAGGACATGATTTAATGTGACAGGCCCATACCTACACTTAGACAGTTGATTTTACAATGTCTGGGTCTCTTTGTCAGGAAACCATCAGTAAAGCAAAGTTAAATATTCCTGATAGGCCTTTAGAAAGAGTTTCATGGCCCAGACAGATCAGCATCACTAATAGTAGGCAAAGTTTTTGGGGTCACCAAGATGTGCTTGGAATTTTTAAGGCTATTAATGTACCCGTGTTTCTCAAAAAATAAGACTCAGTCTTATATTTTTTTGCCTCCAAAAAGGCACTAGGTCTTATTTTGGGGAGATGTCTTACCCATCTACCTCAAGACACCGCAGCCAGGCCTCCCTTGCCCCAACACCTGCCACTCAACTTCTGTGGCCACTCACAGCAGGAGGCCATGTGGTGCGTTACACCAGTGCCGCCACTTGTGGCAGGAGTGAGTGGCTGCGAGCAGCCGCAGAAGTCGAACAATGGCATGACAGGTGTCGGGGTGTGGGAGACATGGCTGCGACAGTCCTGAGGAAAGTGGGTGTGGGGCACATGGGGCAGTACCACCACCCGACCCCTGACCTAGCTTGATTTTAATGTATGCGCCTTCCCCCATCTCATACAACTAGACAGTGGGACAGAGTGGGTGGGGTCTTAACTAAGGCTTATTTTGGGGGCAGGACTTATATTAGGTGCATACATAAAAATCAAGCTAGGTCTTATTTTCAAGTTAAATCTTATTTTGGGGGAAACAAGGTATGTCAGAGATCCAGAAGTCTGATCCACTTCCAGCCTTTATTCTCTATTTTATATTAAAAATAATAGCACATGAAAATAAAATTTAAAAAACCCCTCCTAAATTAAAAGATTTTACATTTAAAAAGTCTGAAGACCTTCTTAGGGTGACCCTGATTGTGTTCACTGTTAAAAATGGCTGCTATCGCTACAGATTTGTTTCTACTCTTAACACGACTCCTCACAAAATATAACTCTATGTGCCTCAATATGAGCTTAGATGTGCCTCAACTAAGAGTTTGGTGCAACAGAGGTGATAGGTTTTTGTGCATCAGAATAAACAGGTAACATGATTTACTTCAGCAAACAATTTCATAGTGTCTCAAAACTTCTCTCTTATATCCAGTGGCCAAAAAAAAAAAAAAAAATCTTCTGACCAAGTAGTAAACTTTAGCAGAAATTGTTTAGGCTTTGTGGAAGGCATGATAAAGAAGTAGACAGGCATGTTCTCCATGAATGTTGCCAAACTTGGTCAAATTACATTGGAGAGGTTAAGCAGCCTTTCTTGCACTATGCCAGAGAGAAAGAGTGATGTGTCCATCACAATCCTTGACAAATCATTTGACCAGCTGTCCTGAGGTGATGAACAGTTTTTGTTTAAAGAAATAAAATTTGTGTGTGTCAAAACTTTTGGCAAGTGATCTGAAGGAAGCTGAATGGCTTCCAAAAGCAGAGCAAAGTGACATGCTCACTTCATTTCATTCTTAGAAACGAGGCAGCCAAAGTGTTTCACAAAAATAGCTTAAGCTGAGTACTTTGCTTGAAGGCTCATCAAAGGAGATATCCCTTCAAGCATTGGTCTAGTCCTACAAAATACCTAGTCTTCAAAAGAGTATTTTATTTAACCAAATATACTTTAACAGAATGAGACAAATGTCATCCTGTGTAATATGTCTGTATCTTATTTAACAGAACCCAGAGAAGCAGATGCAAAATAACTTCTCAAACTCAAGTCTGCTCAGAATTAAAGAACAGGTTGCTTTTAGCCACAAGGTCAGTCCAAAAGCTTCTGATCAGAATTAGAAATAAGTTCACCATTTTTTTCATTCCTCACATCCAAAATAACTACAATCACTTCTATTTCCTGACTCTCAAAACATCCTTTTTAAAACAAGTTAATGTTAGAAATGGGATCATTTGTTGCTCATTTAAGGCAACTGGAGATATAAATCCTTGCTAATGTACTGCAGATTACCTAGAGATCAATGAATGAACCACAGCCTAACTCCCATTCATTACAAGCTGAAACACATAGGCCCAGAGCAGCAGTCTCAAACCAAAGGCACTTACATCTAACAGATTGCAAATGAATGAGGTTGGATAAATAACAGGAGCATAAATGGAATACACTAAATAGAAAAAGGTTATTTCAGGTATAAGATGGGAAATCATTGTTCTCCATGGACTCTGAATGAAGTATAACTCCCTTCATAGAACAAATTGAGGGAGAATTCTAAATTGGGAATGTCTATACATAAAGAGCCAGTTTGATCTAATGGTTTAGGCACTAGGCTAGAAAGCAAGAGACCATGAGTTCACGGTCATGGCCTTGGGCATGAAACCCAGCTGGGTGAATTTGGACCACTCACTCTCTCTCAGCCCAAATCACCTCACAGGGTTGTTGTCAAGAAAATAGGAGGAAGAAAGTGTGTTGGATATCTTTGCAGCCTTGAGCTATTTGTAGAAATACAGAAGGCAGGATTTAAATAAACAAAATAAAATAAAATCTATGCAGTGTTAAAGAAATAATTAGGATAGGACTTAACTTATGGAAGGACTTTTTAATAAAGTTTCATTGCTAAAGTTGGAAACAATGCCATTATGCCATTATGATGCCAAATGACATTGTTTCCAATTTTAGCAATGCAATTTTATTCATTTTTTATTGTATTGTATCAGTTTGACCTGCCAATATTAACTTATTTGAAAAGTAAACTTGTCCTGTAAAATATTATGTAATATTTTAATATTACAGAAGCACCATGGAAAATGTTCAAAACCCATATAGATCTTTTGCCAATTTATTTTATGATATTAGTAAAAAATGTAGGCTTAGATGTTTTTAATCAGAAAAAATATTATGTTTATAATAAACATAGCAAAGTAACACACATTTTGTCATTAATGCCTCCTTTGATTTCTATGTCGAGGTTTACAGTAAAAAAAGAGGCAAAAAGTTCATAATCTCCACAGGTCTGGAAGGGATGAAGGAAAAAGTGAGGGCTTCACTAAGTCCTTGGGAAAGAAAAGGAAATAGAAAGTAAGATTCTAAGGATAATTTTGTCTCTGCATCTTACAGCAGTAGAGAAATTTCATAAATGTGAGCCTCTCCCTCCCCTAGTGATGCAGCAAATTATGTACCTGATGCTACTTCAAGAAAGTTGCCAAAACAGAAATGGTTTCTCCTGGTCCTCCAATAAGAGTAAATTACAGTAGAAGCTTCCACTAGTGTATTGTTTGTTAGGTTTGCATAGACATTAAGAAAACTTCTACATATTCCTAAAGTTAAACAATGTTAGAGTTCTCGGTCCTGTAATAAGCAATCAGTTCCTTTGTTTGCATTTTGTCTGACTAAGAGCACATCTGTCTAATCTGGATCAAGCATCTTCCCCTCCCTCCCCAGTCTATGACTCATGTCAAATGCTATTTTACAACTGGAATAGCTCCTTGGATTGCTATCCTTGAGGATTTTACTGCAGGAAGAAAGATATTTTCTGGATTTCTAGTTTGCACACTGAAAAAGAAGCAGACTAAGTATTCCATTTTCTCCTGGAAGCTTGTCCTGATTGACACAGGATCACAATTGCCAGAATAGTTAGAGCTGTTTCCTGGCACCATTAAAATTCTTACTATTATTAAATAAGCAACCAAGCACACAATCTGCCATTCCACAAGCAATCATGCATTGCCAAAAGCATAACATTCAAAAAATTCTAGAGTTGCATTATACCGACTGATGAAAAAAATGTCTGCTCAATCATGTAAAATTAATACAAACTCCAGTTTATGCCTAATAGGTCTATTTCTCCCTATCTAATCTGCAGTAGCCTTAGTCACAGACTCTACTGCTTCTTCCCATAGAAAGTTCACCCATGTTTCCAAAATGAAAGGAAGAGTCATGGCTAAGTAGAAAAATATCTGTTTTGTATGCCTTCAGATCTAACCTTAATCCTTGGTATATTCCAGATAAGAAAAAAAAAACCCACCAGAAATCATTATATATTCTTGGCTATCACTCTAGAAAAATACTTAGGTAGCTGGAAGAGGTAGTAACTTAGTATAACTCAGCTTCTTATATTGCTATTCTAGAACATGGGGCCCTTTTCCTGACAAATCTGGATAACTCAAATTTGTGAAAAAGGATTTTGCAAAAATCATATGGATTACATGTAGAAGAAGTATAGTTGTAATATACTGGCTACATTACATTGCAGCTTTGTCTTCATCTCTCTCTCTCCCCCCAATTCCTGTGAATACTCATGATTACACACATTAAATATTCTATGCATTAATCTACCATCCAATGCAGAAATTTGAGAAAGAAAGAAAGAAAGAAAGAAAGAAAGAAAGAAAGAAAGAAAGAAAGAAAGAAAGAAAAAGATGGAGAAATACCACTTGAAATAATGTCCTCAAATTGTTCTACTTTATTGAGGAGTAAGGGATCTATTGTTAATATAACATCATTTCCAAGTCTCAAATGATTATTGCTTAGCTGCTAAATTTGGAATTGATCCCAATAGAGGCATAATAGAGGAGAAATAATTTAAAACCAAAATACCTTTTGAAGCTTCAGTCATATTTTGTCTCAGTCATATTTTGCAGAGAAAGAAGACACCAAATTAGACAATCAAAAGTTTCATTTGGTCATTGTTTATATACATCAGAAGATATAGAATCTTAACTAATATTCCTTTGGAGCAGGCAGCACTATAGCCAATCTCAAGCCACACATCTACATGTCAGAAATGGTGCTCAAACACAACTCTCAGATTATTACAGTTGATATTGCTTTTTAGCTTTTCGAGACCTAGAAAAATGACAGTATGTACAACTACTATGGCCAATAATGTTAAAAAAATGTTGGGTCTTTATCACAGTCCTTTATTTATAGAAACAGGACAGGTCTCAGCTCTTTTTTTTTCCCATGAAGTTTCAGAGGAGTTTTCTAAATCTTTCCTTAGAATTAAAGTGATTCCTCTTCTGTCTTCTTACTATTCCAGTTTTTCCCTTCACTTTCAAGCAGCTTAGGCTGATTTCTAGAGCAGCCCATGAACCTGCACCTGTTTTTTCAGGGTTGTATCATTGGAGTGCTGAGGCCAGCTTAGATTGCCAACATCTACCAGTGGAGAAATGAATAGCAACTCACTGAATGCTAATGACTAATGACATTAACATAATGAAATAAGATAATATAACTTTATTATTGTTCTTCCATTCATTTTGCTTTCTTGCTTTCTTCTCATCACTTTGGCTTAGTGAATCAAATTACAAATGTTAATTCACATCTGCATAATAGTTTGCTTCCAGGAAAAAATAATAATTAATCTTGAAGCCTTGAAGCAAAAAATAAAAAAAAATGTTTGCAGGTGATAGTTATCATTCATAGATTTAAGAAGTTTTTTGCCTTGAGAGATAATTGCTTCCAATTGGTTTAGAAATACATTATTATGTTTTGATTCAGCAAAACAATACTCATTGTATAAAGACCAGTTTCAGTAATTCTTCTTTTTCTTTTAAGCTCAGGTCTCCCTGTGATAATTATTCATCTACAAACCAGAAACATGGTTTAAATAGAAATGAAGTACTCCAACCTCCCTAGGTCTCTGCATTGCAATAGATTTCATCCAGCAACTGTCCTTACCCTCCTGTCCTTGAGTTACCAGTGTTTTCCACAGCTTTCCAGCCCACACACAATGTAACGATATGTCAGAATGGTCTTATAAGAAAGGAGAAGATGCAGCCAAGGAACTGGTCGTATAAAAGGCAACTCAACCCACAACAGGAATTTGGTGGGGTGAGCAGCTTAGAAGAGACCCACCCTAATTTCTTGCAGTGTAAAGCAAATAGGGGGAGAAATATACTTTCAGACTTGCAAGATACTATTAATATAATTTTACTACGTAGCAGAATTAGCTCATCTTGTCATGCTTCCTGTTTAGGCTACCTCACAAGGTGCTCTCTCTCTCTCTCTCTCTCTCACACACACACACACACACACCAGGTAGGAGCTGGCACTGTATCTTGACCCCTCCCCATTTTTCATCCTGCCACATTTATTTATTTATTTATTTAAATGACGGGTTAAGTTCCCAAAGGACCCTGGTGATCTGGCTTCTGGAGGAATAGAGAACTGTGAAAGTGGAAGAGGGTGAGATTAATACAGTATTTTCACCAGTCAGACTCCATTCTACAGTTTCAAAGAAAGCATTGGGGAAAAAAAAATTCTCATTACTGCATTGCTTCTAGACCAGACATGTCAAACTCGCGACGTCACATGACATTGCACAATATATCCAGACAGTTTTGCCATTGCTGGCAATGGGGTGGGTGTGGCTTCCATGTGATGCATCCGGCCCATGGGCTGGCAGTTTGACACCCCTGTTCTGGACTAAAAGCTAAGCCAATTACTTTCCATATTTTAATCTGCTCAACTTTTATTGAACTCTTGAAGCTCCAGGGTATCAAGGGAATATGCAAAGTGGTGTCAGTCTTGTCAGTGTTATCTTTTTCTATGGAAAAACTCTATTTTTATAGAAAAACTCATTTTTTTCTGTTTTTCAAAACTTTGCAACATATTAAGTTAAATATTATTTTCTTAATTTTTAGCTGCCTAAGCCTTATCCATGATATAGCTTCACATTTTTCTGATGTTTCAATGTAATATAGAATTTATTCTTGAACTCATTTAAATAGTTGTAATATTGAGTTCCCATTGTGAATATAATATAAATTTCATCTTCAGATCTGCCATAGCATTTGAGCCTGCAGTTTCCCAAGTCTGTACTAACACATCTTACTGAAGCAAATTAATTGGCATTATCCTTGTGTCCTAATAAGCTTTTGGCTACACAATAGTAAAAACCTGGGACTACTTGCAAGTACCCTGCCAATGCCTCCAAGTATTTGGTCAGACTAATTAATAATATGTCTCACTCTAAGACAGAATGAATAATGGTGCATTAAAGAGTGAGAAAATAAGATTGAATCAGTGGGCTTTTTCTTGTGAAGCCTGTAGCATTTAAGAGCTATTTGCTACATGTGGATATATTGGAACTTAATTCACTTGCTTGTACAGTAGAAGCTGAGGCTAACTAACATAGTTGTTTTGTAGAGCCCATTGAACTCAACAGAGGTAAAGCTGTGGATATTAGCACATTTTTATTTATTTCTATATCATGGAGCAACTTTGGGATGTAAAATAATAATAAAAAAACATTCATATCTAATGTCTATGGATATTCTCAGTCATCCAGGCCATAGTTGTCCCAAAGATGTTTTTTCATGAGGCAACTGGACTTTCTTGTTTTTGTTTGAATGCATGTTTAATATTGCAAATATAGAACATAGAATAAAAGGATGTACAGCTATAAACAAGTTAATACTGATATTGTAACCTATACACTTCACTTATATTACATCTTACTATTAATAGCTCAGAATACAATCACACATTATTTGAGAAAGAAAATGAAAGTTTTGTCTGTATTTGCATGAGTGGGATGAATCACTGGTCCATGACACACTAGTAAATGTTCTTTTCTTTTTAACCTACTCTACTCCTTTTTAAAGTAATGTACCAATTAAAAATACATTCACATTTGAACTAGCCTGCCTATACAATAGAAATGTCTCACTGTTATGACACATTTCAAGTTTTCCTGCCTTTTTAAAATTTATTAGAACAAGCAATAGTTGGAGTGGCCATACAGGCATACCCTAGTTGCATATTATGTATGAGGATACAAATGTTTACAGAACGGTTGAGTGATGGATTATGTGCCATCAAGTCATTATTAACTTTTAAAAACTACATAGACAGATGTTCTCCATGATGAACTCTCCCTAACCTGCTCTTTCAGGTCTTCCAATAGTATATCCATTGCCACTGTCACTGACATCTTGCTGCTGGTCAACCTTTTCTTCTCTTTCCTTCTACCTTTCCCCACATTAGAGCCCTCTCTAGAGAGCTGGGTCTTCATGTAATGGGTCTAAGGTAGAGTAATTTGAGCCTGGTCATTTGTACCTCCAGTAAGAACTCTGGGTTGATTTGTTTGATGATTCACTTGTTTGTTTTCTTGGCTGTTGCCAGAGTCTTTTCCAACACCAAAGTTCAAAAATATTAATACTTTTCCTATCTTGCTTCTTCAAAGTTCCACAGATTATCACAGGGAATAATATCATGACTTGTTCAGCTCAGATTTTTGAAGATAACCAGATATTGCAGCATTTGAATAACTTCTCCAAGGCTACCACAGTTGCTTCATTAAGTGTTAGTCTGTGACTTTTTTTGCAGATTCCTAACTACCGAATGGAATAGTTGAACCATTATAAAATATTATCAAAGACTTAGTATCCTAAAGCAAAAGGAAAATTTAAGCTGATACCATACAAAACTTTTTGAAGGCTCAGCAAAATTGTTAGTTTATGTTATATTTTTATTGTCTCATTTAATAAATGAAGCCAGTGTTTTGAAGTTTAGGTGTCTACAGGCAAGTACACTGCTTATACAGGCAACTAAAATCTCTTGTGATGTATGGGGAGGTCACTTGTTTTGTTTTATTGTTATTTAACAGGTTGTGAAACTGACCAGAAACTGATTAAAAAAGGTTAAAATCAGCCAGATCTTTAAAACCACTAAATTTATGTTCTTAAATTTCATTTAATTTTATGATTTGTATATCATCATCATATATTATACTTTCTGAAAATAAAAAGAAGACAATGTAATACAAATTTGAAAGAGAGGATAAAGAAAATTGGTAGTTCATATTAACAAGAGAAGATATTTCTGGTGAACATGAAACAGGACCATGGAAAGTTCTACTTGAATTCTGCCGGCTCAAGCTCTTTCTTGTTAAACTGAATGCAGTTTATATTAGCAGCACCTTGAAACGAATTTAAATCTTATACTTACACTTCTATTGTAATCCCTTTCAGTTTCTCTAAAGGAATTATAATTCTGGTTTGTTACAAGGGACTTGGTGTATAGGATTTCTTCTGAGAGGAATAATGGATAGGCTGAGTTCTCTACGATGGCCCTGATTTTGATATTGGATGTTACTCCCCCTCCCTTCCACCCCAAGGGTGAGTTTTATCCTCATCAGATTTTTCTTCAGTTTGAAAGAAACCCAGAGGAAAATATTTCATGATGTATGATACTCAAAGCAAATGAAGGTCTACTTCACATAGCTTTTTCCCTTTTCTTCCTACCTTTATGCCAGTGGTTCTCAACCTGTGGGTCGGGACCCCATTTGGGGTCGAACGACCATTTCATGGGGGTCGCCAAACAAGGATGTCCGCCATTTTTCCCCTTTTCTTTGGCCATGCCCCTGGCACCCGGTGATGTATAAGTGGTTGGGGGTCACCACAACATGGGGAACTGTATTATGGGGTCACGGCATTAGAAAGGTTGAGAACCATTGCTTTACGCTGGGCTGCACCTGAACATACAGTTGATACCTGTATTGTTCTGCTCAATTTGCATTAATAAACCACAACCTGGTTGAATTTTTTTCTAAATTGGTACAAGGAGAAAGTGGACATTTTTTTAAAAAAAAAAAAAGGAGAAGGAAAAGAGGAGGAAAAAACTATTCCCATTTTAGTATGTGTTTCTTTTTAATGGGTTTCAATGTTTTGCTTTGAGCAGAGAACTGCATAAATCATTAAGGACATTAAAAAAAACATTCAGCCATTTAGCTAAGTTTCAATTCATACGTTATTGTGGTATATATAGAGCAGGCCTGTATATACTGAAATTCAATATGTCATGTGTCACTCCTGCAGATTTTCTTCATATGATCCCATCTCTCTTTCTGTGCAAACAAGAAGTTAGGGGGATTTGGAAAATATTTAAATTATAATCTCTATTTCTAAAACATAGAAGATTCTTTTTATCCTCCAAACTCTTTTGTGCCCCTCCATTCTTTCACAATCATTTACTGCTGAATTTACAGCCTCCTTGATGGATAAGGAACAGTGGATCTTCAGCTGCTTTTGGTATGTCTTAGCTTTTTAATTATTGAATGTTACAAAGAGAAAAAAAATAATGTCATCATCACAAAATTGCAATAATAAAGAAATAAGCTTTCAAGCAGACAGATTTCGGCACTTTTCCTTTTAAGAAAACGGGACTAAAAATTGATGTTATAATATAGTAATAATTATTCCCCAAACTGCAAGTGCTTCTTACCAGTAGGTGTCACTCACTTGTTAGATACAGAACCGAGCAATGTGACCAAAGTTTTTTTGTGTGTGTATGTATGTGTGTATGTATGTGTATGTATGTGTGTATATGTGTATGTATGTGTGTAACAACCAAAGACCTACATATATATATATATATATATACATATATATATATGTAGGTCTTTGGTTGTTCGGGTTTTCTCCCACGTAAAATTGGAAGTGTCTTGGTGACGTTTCGACGAAGTCCCATTCGTCATCTTCAGGCTGGTGCTTCAGCTTCGTGCTTTGAGCAGCAATGTGTGGTCTTAGCTGTTTCTTCCTTTTAACTGCCAGTAGGGGTATGAACTGATTGGGTGGGAGCTTGGCTGTGTTCGGATTGGGTGGAGGTGTGTTCGGAATGGTTAGGGGCTTGGCTGTGCTCTGATTGGCTGGGGGAGTGTTCTGTTTGGTTGTGCTCAGGTTAGTCTGAGTTGCAGAGGGGTTTAAGATTTTGGGCTGCCTTGCTATTTTCTGGCTTCGCGTTCGTGGTCGTGTCTCCTCTTCAGGGAGGGTGTCAGTTTGCTTCATGTATGGATTGGAGGGGTTTAAAGTGGCTAATGATGCAGCTGTGGTCTGGCTTCTGGTTTGTGGTCGTGCCTCATCATCGGTGTGGCTTTGGGTTTGTTTTTTTCCGTGGATGTTTGGTGGTGACATCCTGTGTGGTTTTTGTGAGTGTGGGTCTGGTATCATTTTTTGTGTTAGGGAGTCGTTTGTCAATAAGGGTGGGTTTCCAAATGGCTGGTAGGCGGGAGGTATCATCTTGCTTGTTCATGCTGTGTGGGCGTTTTTCTATCTCGATGGCTTCTCTGATTATTCTGTTATTAAAATGTTCACTTTTGGCAATGGTTCTGGTATTTTTAAAGTCAATTTCATGTCCTGTGGCTTTAAGGTGTTGGACCAGGGAAGATGTTGGTTCCGCTTTTTTGACTGAGTTCTTATGTTCTTCAATGCGTGCACTTATTCTTCTGTTGGTTTGTCCGATGTATGTGGTGGGACAAGTGGTGCATGGGATTTCGTATACTCCTTGATTTTCTAATTCAATTTTATCTTTGGGTTTCTAAGGATGGTGGATATTTTTCTGTTTGTGCAGAATGCTGTTTTGATGTTGTGTTTATGGAGGATCTTACTGATTCTGTCTGTGATGCCTTTTATGTATGGGAGGATGGCTTTGCCGTTTTCTTGTTCTTTGTCTTGGATTTTAGTGGGGGTTTTCTTTTTGGATTAGGTTTGTAATCTTATTTCTATGGAATCCATTGGATGTTAGTACATTGGTGAGGGTGTGTAGTTCGGGTTTTAGGTGTTGTTCGTCAGCTAAGCGTTTGGTTCTGGAGATGAGTGTCTTGGCTACAGAGTTGATCTATGCTGGGTGGTGGTGTGAGAGAGCGTGCAGATAGCGGTTTGTGTGTGTTTTCTTCTGGTAGATGGTGTGTCCTAGGGAGCCATTGGATTTCTTGTAGACTAAGACATCCAGGAAGGGAAGTTGGTTGTTAGCTTATGTTTCCATGGTGAACTGTATTTTGGGGTGTAGGCTGTTGAGGTGTGTGAGGAAGTTGTCCAGTTTTTCTTTCCCATGTGGCCAAATTATGAAGGTGTCGTCTACATATCTGAGCCAGAGTTTGGGTTTGTGATCCGATTTTTCTAGAGCTTGGGTTTCAAAGTGTTCCATGTAGAGGTTGGCAATGACAGGTGAGAGTGGTGATCCCATGGGTGCTCCTTCTGTTTGTTTGTATTTTTGTCCGTTATAGATGAAGTATGTGTTGGATAGGCAGTGGTTGGTCAGATCTAAGATGTGTTTGGGGGGGTTATATTTGTTTTGAATAGCTGTCAAGGCTTCTTTGATAGGCACTTGGGTGAAGAGGGATATAACATCGAAGCTCACTAGTAGGTCGCTGGGCTGTAAGTTTTGTTTCTTTATGATCTCTATAAACTGGAATGAGTTTTTTACGTGTGAGGTGATGGATTCTGCATAGGGCTGTAGAGAAAACCCGAACAACCAAAGACCTATATATATATATATATATATATATTTGTTTTCTGAGGTTTTTGCGGGTGTTTGTATGTAGGTCTTTGGTTGTTCGGGTTTTCTCCCGCGTAAAATTGGAAGTGTCTTGGCGACGTTTCGACAAAGTCCCATTCGTCATCTTCAGGCTGGTGTTTTCAGCTTCGTGCTGCGAGCAGCAAGCGACTTCATCGAAACGTTGCCAAGACACTTCCAATTTTACGCGGGAGAAAACCCGAACAACCAAAGACATATATATATATATATCTTTGGTTATTCGGGTTTTCTCCTGCGTCAAATTGGAAGTGTCTTGGCAACGTTTCGGTGAAGTCCCATTCGTCATCTTCAGGCTGGTGTTTTCAGCTTCGTGCTTCTAGGAGCAATGTGTGATTGTAGCTGTTTCTTCCTTTTAACTGCCAGTGGGGGTATGAACTGATTGGGTGGGAGATTGGCTGTGTTCTGATTGGGTGGAGGTGTGTTCTGATTGGTTAGGAGCTTGGCTGTGCTCTGATTGGATGGGGGGTTGGCTGGAAGAAACAGCTACAATCACACATTGCTCCTAGAAGCACGAAGCTGAAAACACCAGCCTGAAGACAACGAATGGGACTTTGTCGAAACGTTGCCAAGACACTTCCAATTTGATGCGGAAGAAAACCTGAGCTGTGTTGATATCTTCTGAGGTTACTATTTTCTTTTTCCTGGGCTCAATCACTTTCTTTCTGCTAGCATATGCCGGTTGCTTTCGCTCGCTTACACTTATTCCCTTTTTTTTGGTTCTATTCTGGGATCTATTCTGATCTTCCTTGATGGGGTTGTACACATGTGTGCTTGGGAGCATTGGGTTTTTCAGTTCCCCTTCATCGTTTGCTAGTTCTTTTGCCCTTCTTACGTGCATGCAGGGTCCCGTGGTGTGGCTTTCCATTGTTTGCTCATGGATCTCTTTTTTGTAGTCATCAGTGGAGTATCTCGTCCCCCTCTTGTTAGTGGGGGTCACGGTGTGGGTGCCCCGTGGGTTGTCATCCAGCCATCCATGTTGTTCACACCTGTCATTATTTCTCTTTGTTGTGGGGTGGATTGGGGTGTGCTTATTTGGGGTATCTATGATGGGGTTTTTTTGTCTCTTCTCTGTTCCCCTTGTAGGATACGTTGTGAGTTCATTATCACACAAATGGGCTACGTCCTCCATCCCTCCTTCCCTCTGATCTTGTGGGGGGGGGTGTAAATTGCCTTTGTTGTGAACTATGGTGTTGTTTTTCCCTATCTTAAGTATGCCGGGCAAAGTTCTATATGGTGATTGATAGAATTCCGTCAGAAAGCCAGGCTTCCTTGAGTAGGCGCCCTCCCTTAGTGGTATTCCTGGATATAGGTTGTACACTTTATATATATATAAAGAATGAATTGATAATTCTTGATAAGAGTAAGAAATGTCCATATCCTGATACTTGAGATTCTTTTGCTGGTTTTACATATGTTTGTATACATTTGTGAGAGTCAGTGAATGAATGAACAAGCATTGATTACAATGATGAAATATATCATCACAAATTGTACCCTATTCATTTTTACAAATGCACCGTGCCTCTTTTCTTTACCAGTCTTTCAAATGAAATAAAATACATTCTCTTTCTAATAATATTTCAAAGAAAAGGTTTGCTACATGAGATCAAGGTTCCTAATATGCTCCTGAATTTCAGCTAATTTCATTTCTTCATTATCTCATCTTTTAGAAAGAATTTTGCAAGGAAACTAGTGTTAGTGACATTAATGCTGGTGGATCTAAGGCTAGCATTAGTGAGGAAAAAGAAAACTGAGAAGATGTATTTTCCTTGCTAATACTAGCCTTAGCTCCACCAGTGCTAGCTTCCTCACTAATGTTAATGAAGCTAAGTCGGCAGAACTAAGGCTAGTGTTAGGAAAAGAAAACCAAGAGCTTTACCAATATTATATTTTGCTCAGAAAAAGACATCTGTTTGTGGGATTGTGCCATGTGTGATGGAGCAGACTGTCCTTCAATCTCCTGAGCTCTGGAGATCTTCTAAAAGTAAGTGAGCAATAGGGGATCAAGGTGGGGAGGACTGTGTGGGACCAGGTGGGGTGATAAAACAGATCCAGTGCCTGGATGGGGAAGATAGGTGAGAGGGTACACTGAAGTGTCTCTATAGTCAGTCATAAAGGCAAATGACGGCAGGGGTAGTGTAGCAGTCATAGCATTGACATTGCAATATAAGTACTTGGGGAGGGAAGTACTTGTCATAACCTTGAACCGTCATTAAATGACTGGTTGCAAGTTGAGGACCACAAGTACCACAAGGTTCTGTCTTAGGCCCTGTACTCTTCCATATCTTCATCAATGACTGAGATGAGGGAATTGAAGGGGAACTCATCAGATCTGCAGATGATACTAAGCTGGCAGGAATAGCCAACATCCCAGAAGACAAACTCAGAATCCAAAAAATCTTGTCAGACTTGAACAATGAGCTCTATCCAACAAAATGAGTTTTAATGTGGAGAAAAGCAAAGTTTTACACTTAGACAGGAAAAGGGAAAGTACAGATTAGGCAAAACCTGGCTCAAAAACAGTAATTGTGAGAGGGACCTTGGAGTCCTAGTGGATGATCACTTAAACATGAGCCAGAAGTGTGCAGCAGCAGCCAAAAAATAATCCTTGGTTGTATAAACAAAGACATAGAATTAACATCACACGAAGTATTAGTACCACTTTATAAATCTTTAGTAAGACCACATCTAGAATACTGAATCAAGTTTTGGTCACTACATTACAAAAAAGATGTTGAGATTTTGGAAAAAGTGTGAAGAAGAGCAGCTAAGATGATTAAGGACCTGGAGAATGGTTGCAGGAATTGTGTATGGCCAGTGTAGAGAAAAGAAGGACTAGCAGTATTCCAGTATTTGAGGGGTTCCACAAAGGAGTCAACTTATTTTCCAAAGCACCAGAAGGCAAGATAAGAAACAATGGATGGAAGCTAATCAAGGAGAGAAGCAACCTGGAATTAAGGAGAAACTTCATAACAGCGAGGACAATTAACCAGTGAACAGCTTGCCTTCAGAAGTTGTGAGTGCTTCATCACTGGAGTTTTTAAGAAAAGACTGGACAGCCACCTGTCTGAAATGGTACAGGGTCACCTGTTTAAGCAAGAGGTTGGATTAGAAGACCTCCAAGGTCCCTTCCAGCTCTACTGTGATTGATTGACTATTTCTACTTCTATCTGCAATCCTTGAATTTTGTGATTTTCTCTAGTTCTTTCTCTGCTCTTCTGCTGTCTGCAAGTACTGCCACATCCACTATCCTGACTTTTTTTCTTTTTCTTTTTATCAACTAATGTTACATCTGGTGTGTTTTATGGCAGTTGCTTGTCTGTGTGAATTCTAAAGTGCCAGAGCATTTTAAATTCAACATTTTCAATTTGTGATCACGTCAGTTCTTGTTTGCAGGCAAAAAGTATTTTTTTTTTTTTGCATATGTTCCAATGCACCATTGTTTCTATTTTGTCATTGTTTGTAGTTGTGCAGTTTTCTTACAGCAGCTAACCAGGTGTGTCTTCAATTTCTTGACAGAGGGAGCATTTGTTATCTTTTGCTGTCTTCTCAGTTCTGGTTTTATATTCATTTATTCTTAAGACTTGATATTGTGTGGTGAGAAATAACCCCTCTGTCTTTTTCTTCAATTTTCTTTCTCTTAGACATTACCAGGTCATGACGGTATCTGCTTTGCCTTCCTTTTTTAAATGTACTTTCCATGTAATACTTTGCCTTGCCATGTCTTTTTTCCTTTGTTCATCTGATCATTCTTGTAGGCCAATTTAGTTTCTGCACTCTTCCATAAGCCTTGGTATACAAGCTTCAGTGCAGTCTTTTTCCATACAGCTTTAGATTGTCTATGTATAGGAGGTGGCAGATGTTTGATACCAATTTGTTCAGCATGATTGACAGAAAAATCAGTGCAATAACAAACAACAGTGGTGATAGTGAGCTTCTCTGAAAGATTCTTTTCTTGATATTAACTCATTATCCAGTCTATCACCATCGACCAACAACCGTGTCCCCCATTGTGCCATTGATCTTTGCACAAAACTTCTGATGTTTCTACTGACTCCTGTTATTTCTAGGAAGTTGCTTATCCCATTGTCTAGCAGGAAGTCAAATGCATTATTGTAATCAATCAAAGGTAATTCAAGTTGACCTTATGTCTTTTGCAGTTTTCCAAAATCATTTTGTCGATTAATAATTATTAAACACATTTATATAGCTGCCCAACCCACACACAGGTGACTCCAGATGGCTTACAATTTTTTTTTAAAAAAATCCATCATATAATAAAATTGTTTTAAAATCCCTACCCTGCTCCTTATGGCAAGTACAATACAATTAGATTAGTTACTCAATTGACTCCATTTTCATTTGTGGTCCCCAGGCCTGCTGTCAAAGCCATGTTTTAGGGACTTTTGGAAAAGGACCAGTGTGGGGGGACAATTATATCTCAGGTGGGAATTATGTTCCATAAAGAAGCCCCCCATGAGCAAGCCCTTTTTCATGGTCCCATCAGATGTTATTCCCTAAATAGTGGGACCTGTAACATGTCCTGCCTTCATGCCCTGGTGGGCTGGGTGGATGTAATTAGGGGAGACGCTGTCCTTCAAATAACCTGGCTCAAAACCATGTAGGACTTTAAAGGTTATAACCAGCACCTTGAATTGTATGCAGAAGCAGATTGGCAGGCAGTGCAGTTCCCGCAGAAGAGATGACACATTCATAAGTTTAGGGTTGCACAAAACTGTTCAACCATTGTGTTCTGAACTAGCTGAAGCTTTCAATACTCTTCAAGAGCAGTCCCACGTAGAGCACTTTACAATAGTCCAGACAATTAGTAGATGATCTTTTGTTCCTCTGCTGTTTGGACAGTTTCCTTTCTGCTCAGGTGGGAAAAGCTTGTTTTCAATTAGATGCATTAGTTCTACACCAATTAGCAATTTGAAAGTTGCAGTTATTGGTAAGCTGGTAATTTGCCTATAGTTGCCTGCTACTGCCCCTTTCATAATCAGCTAGGATTTGCAAGATGTTAACCAGTTTTTAATTTTACCTCCTTATAGTATGTAATTAAACTGCTTGGCAATTGTAGACCGGTCAGATGTTTCAACTCTAAACCATGCAGTTCATATTCACTCAGGTGACCAATTCTTGATCTTCCTTTTCTCTATCATTTCTGCTGTTATACAAGTTCTTCCATTTCAGGTTCTTTATTATTCTTGTCCACCTCCTTTACACAAGCTGCTTTTTTGTATTTCTTTGGGTTGTCCCATAGCTATACCCAGAACTACACTGTTTTTCCTTTGTCAGGTGTTGGCTTGTTCAGTGCAATCTCTCAATGGATGGATTGGTAGAAATGTTTCTCATTCAACTGAAATTGGAAATTCTGCCTATAGTGTGGAATTCAAGCTTCGTCTCTTGGCTATAACTATTACTTGCTGCTTTATTAATTCCAATGCTACCTTAATCTTTCTTGATCAAGTCATCTTGGATCTTTTTGTTCTTCACCTTCTTTTCTTTCTTTTCTTTCTGAAAGAAAAGATCACTTGAATCTCATCTGAGGAGAGGGCCAAGAAGAGAATGCCTGATATTAGAATGAAAACAATTTAATAGCTATGCTGCCTTCTCTACTTCTGACTCCCCCTGGTTTGCCTGTACAGCTTTAGTTATTTTTGGCAAGGTTTTGATTTCTTTGCCCTTGGGTAGACCCAATTCTGTTTCTCTGAATATTTTATTTTGTATTATAAATCAATGTTGATCTTCTAGTCTCTGTTCTATCATTTCTGATTCTGGATGTTGTTCTTGACCTGGGCAATGACTAATCCAATAAAGGTTTCTGTAAATTACATCTCTTCATATTATTTATGGGAGAGGCAGTATTCATCAGACACCTTTGATGAGATCTGTCCAGTATGGTTGAGCCTTTGGCATAGCTCTCATCTTCCTCAGAGAGCATGCATGCCCCAAAACCACATTATTATTATTATTATTATTATTATTATTATTATTATTATTATTATTATTATTATCTTCAGTTTGATTCACAGTCTGAGACTGGTAAAAACTTAAAAGTTCAAGCTCTAACCAAGGACCTAAGAGCTATTAACGTAGCTTAATAGCTTGTTGTTGTTGTTGTTGTTGTTGTTGTTATTTATCACATAGTCAGCCAAATATTCAGACTGGGTTTGGCATTTTTGTCTTCCTATCTTGCCCTATCCAAGGATTTGGGATAGGCAGATTTGGATGTTTGATGGTGTTACAGATATCATCACAGGATGGATGCTATTCCAAGTAAAGCCACCTTTTGCAATTGTCTGATAGTGAGTTTGTCAATGCTGATGGTGTTCAAATAGTGCTCCAGTTTTGGGATTGCACCCAAGGTGGTCCTCCTCCTCCTGCTCCCCCTCCCTCTTCCTCCTCCTCCTCCTTCATCTTTTTCTTCTTCCCATCCCCCATCCTCATCCCCATCCCACCTCGCAGCCCCTCCCTCTTTCTCCCTTCTTGAAGTCATTTTTTACTCCTTGCAACTGCCTGAACAAGTCCCTGAAATTTTCTTGGCAAAATTTTGGAAGTGGTTTGTTATTGTCTTCTCCCTAGGACCAACAGACAACTGGCTTTGTGCCTAAAACAGGACTAAAACTTACAGTTTCTTGTTTTCTAACCTAGTGCCTTTACCACTATACCAAATTGGCTCTTTCTTTGATTATAATAAAGCCCTGAAAATAAGAATATTTCTTCAATCCCTAAATCTAAATCATCTACAATCATCTATAATCCCCATCCACAATGAATCCCATTTGTAGTCTTGGAGCCTTATTTAGTTAACATATTATATATTTTCACTGAAGAAATAGTTGTCTAAGAAATCTTTTGTCTTGCATTAGATCAGATATTGTTTAATATAGAACACAAATGATTTAAAGATAATAATTTAAAATAATCTAGTGATTTCTTGTACTTTAACAAAAGCATCAGAAGATTTGTTTCTGTGTCCACCCATTCCCATTTTATTTTCTTTTTATAAATTTACTAACAAAGATGACTTCTGGTTCTGGATTGCGGCGTCCCTAGTCGCTAATTTTCCCTGCGCCGGTAGACCCTTATGTGGGTCGAAAGTCGCCCTGGAGGGTGCAACTTCTGTTGACGAGGCTTCGCTCGGTGTGGAGGAGCAATGGCTCCTCCAGCTGTCCGAGCCATCTTTGAGGGCCGATGGAGAAGGAAAATCGGCCAGTAAAATGGCCAATCACCCAGTTGCTTCAAACTGCAAGTCAAACAACATCTAAGCATTGAGAACCACCGTGGTGAATCCAGTGAGACTTTTTTTTTTGGCTCCTCGCTTTACTCTCTTTTGCTTCTTTTTTGCCTGTAAGAGTTTTGTTGGAGCTATTTCCCTGTTTTGAAAAAGCAGCTTCTATATGTTTGGGAAGAAAGGCATTGAACAAAGGAATAGAATAAAATTTTAGAGACTAAATCTTATTTTCATCTGTTTTGGGGTACAGAAAAAAACTTTTTTTTAAGAACTGTACTATTACTTTATGCTTGAAGAGTATTTCTTTTTTCACATCATATTTCAAAAGAGAGAAAAAAAAGGGCAAAAAAATGGTGTCTGGAAAAGATTTTTTTTAATCTATTGAGGACATCTACTGGCGAAAACCTAATATTGCAATCTTCTGGCTATTCTTTGGAGGAATAGACCTGACTTTCAAATTTTTTCAAGAGAAAAGATAAACTGATGTAGCAGTGGGAATTTTGGGGGTGGATACTGCTCAACTTTTATTAAATACAGCCTCCACAAAAAAAGGAAAAAAGAGACTCTCTTCAATTACTATCAATATGGAGAAAGCTCAGTTACAATTAAACTGCAAACTTATATTGGAAAAGATTTATGAGGCTACTGCAGAAATATGTGGTACAATAAAAAAGTTTACTACAGAATTAAGAACCAGAAGTTCCACTTCAAATTTTCAACACATGTATATATGTTTTGTTTTTGATCTCCAGGCTATATATGAGCATTCTACAAATCAAAACTTACTAGAAGAGGAAACAACTGAGATAAAAGAGACTTTACCTTATAAACATGTCATTTATATTTTTGAGGACCAGAAGAACCAAAGATTAAGACTTGAAACTTTAAAACAACGAAGCTTTAAGGATGAGAGAAACAGAGGCCTGATACAGAGGATGGGATTCCTATCGCTTCAAAGGGCACTACAAGCAATAAAGATTTATCGGTTGAAAGGGAAGCTTGGTTATGGAAACCTGCCTGGCATAGAAAGAAGGCCAGAATAAGACTGAAAATAGAAATTTAAAATGATGTGTAATGGATTAAAAGTCACTGTTGATTTATGGACTGTTTTAAGGACTAAGAAATAAGGGGGACTGAATTAATAATTAATTGAGTTAATTTAACAAGATGATGTGCTTGTTTGATGACATGGATATTAGTAGTTATGATAATTAACTGGATGTAATTTGAAGTTTGTCTAATGGATTGAAATGATTTAAGGTCTGATATTATTCTGTCAGCTTAAAGAGATTGATTAATTGATGAATTAGATATGTATAGGATAGATCAATATTTTATTTTAAATAGGGGATATTAGTGGAAGAGGAAATAAATAAGATGTATGTTAAAATTAAGAAACTAGAATATATTTGGAAGGGATACCTGAATTGATAATGTTTTTATTTAAAGTTAATTTGATTACGGTATTTTAAATCCATAAAGCTTTAAAACAGGTTCAGGTTGAATAAATTTAAGCTAGAATTGGATTATTTTAAATATACTATGCTATTTGAAAGAAAAAGAGAGGAAATATTTGATGTATTGATTGTACTATGTATATATGTTTTGTTTTTGGATGTATGATTACCCTATCACCATGGTGTGTCCTGAGTACTTTGTTTTCAAAATTAAAAAACCCAATAAAATTTGTTTTTTTAAAAGAAATATACTAACAAAGACATTAATTTAGCAACTGCAATTACACTTACACAGATGTTAAATTAGTAAGCATTGTATTGTGTTGCTATAATACAAGTTTTTCTTTACTTGTGTCATGACATTCTATAAGTACATAAGCAGTGAATTTTGCCCTGTGATGTCATGAAGATGATTTATCACTCCCCCACCGACCTCCACCTAAAGTTTTATTCAATTTATTTACATGTAAATATTAAGATTCAGTTAGAAAGTTTTATGCAGGGTGAAAATAAGAAAAAAATATCTGATTCTTGCTAGAAAATCAATGTCATATATTAACAGTGATCCTTCAGGTGATGGGATCTCATATTTTTTTTTTAAAAAAAAAACTAAATTATTATCAGAATGTCAAGAATATCTAAATGATATTGGTTTTATGTACTTCTGACAATTTGATATTTGATCTGAGTAGCATACTGAAACTCCATAACTGATAGCGTTTGCTCTTAATTGATTAAGTAATTGAATTCTGCTGATCATTCTACACCATTCAACATATTTTGATATGTTGATCCTGATTAGAATTTTTACAAGATATTAGCTAGAGTTTCTTTTTTCTCCAAAGAGATTTTGTATGCAATTCAGTTAGGGAAAATTGCACTGTTAGCTGATGGTTTCCTTTTTTATATTGATACAAATGATTTCCTTAGTACTCACATTGTGCTTGAGTGGCACAGGAACCCATCATTACAAACTTTATGAACTCACATTGCTTTGTTTACATTCATTTTAATGCCTGATCTAACACTGCTTTATCCTTGTTTTGCATTGCTTTTTAAACTCCTTCCGTTCACATCATTAGTGATGGAAATAAGAGGAATATATACATTGAAGTAACATCATTTTGTCTGTAGGTCTCTTTTTATTTTAATTTCATGTTGCACCTATGTGTATGCTACCAGACAATCCACATGAGCAAAATCATTATACATTTTAGGTGTCAGGTTCTTACTTTATCATTTAAACAATTCCTTCTGTTTTAGCATGATTGATAATGTTAACAAATCTTTCCAACCAGATTATTTATTTATCAAATTTAAGTACCACCTATCTCACTCTCAGATTAATAATTTGGTAATTGTTGATGCAGACAAATGATAGAAGGCCAGATGAGTTGTGTGTATGGGCATTCCAGAAAGCACATAGTAGGTTGCGTATGTTCCACTCTGGGACAATTCCCCATTAAAGGATTTTACAATGGAGTAGTTGAGATCATTTTCAGCTACCAACCCATTGTTTCTCCCAGAAGGAGTCATTGGGGTTTTTAGTCTGGAATGGCTTTCTCTGTAGACTATAGATTCAAATACAAGAGTTCCCCCTCCCCCCAAAAAAAAACAATAATCAAGGCTCACTGAGGTTAACATTTATTTAGTGTACAGTGTAGAAATTTCTCTCCAGAAAATAATGGGAGGAATTTCTACAGACAAAAGGATCATTCATGTTTATACATTTCGGGAAAGGAGGAGAAAATGATATTTATACATATGCATGTTGTTG
The DNA here is from genome assembly GCF_016545835.1 of Crotalus tigris. NCBI lineage: Eukaryota > Metazoa > Chordata > Lepidosauria > Squamata > Viperidae > Crotalus > Crotalus tigris. The sequence goes on from NW_024096688.1 coordinate 134,114, forward strand.
TTGTTAATTGCGAAGTCGTGTCCGACCCATCGTGACCCCATGGACAATGTTCCTCCAGGTCTTCCTGTCCTCTAATACATATGCATAGGTAACAGATAATGTAAGCATGCATATTCATAATTAGCAAGCCTGAACTTACTACCTCACTCTTCTTCTATAAGTATCCTCAAGAAAGAATATTGTCTTAAAAAGAAACATATTAGTTGAGAGATAAGGGCATCAAGGTTGTCCCAATTAGCACACATTATTTCTATCTTGCTAACACAATCCCAATTCTCCAAGAACTTGTTTCCCTCACAGAGGGAAACCAGATCCAATATATTTACTGTATGTATCTTTTGCCAACTTCTCCCTCTATACCTCTCCTCCAAAATCCCATCCTGTTTAGTTTTCAAAATTTATTTATTTTTTTAGTCTGGAGAAAACTCATACAACTGGTCAATACTTAGCTGCTGCCCACTTGAACACTAATGCTAGATGTTTCATATTATGGCATCAATTAATATTTTAACACTATCTGCATTTGACTAAAAAACCTATCATGTTCATTTTCATCTTAAATTTTGCAAATGTCATTCATTCTTTAATAATTAAAGAAATACTACTGAAGGGAAATCTATATATATATTGGAACTTACACATCTGCCTGATTCCCAAGAAGGCTGCCCACCAAACACATTAAATATTTAGTATGGACTATAGTGGTCACTATTGTTTATCGGTATAATTGACAACTCAGAACTACAAAGCATCAGAATCATTAGAAATACCAAAATGATCATTCCTTTGGAGAACTTAATCTTCATTATGTCATTCATAAGGCAAATCCATGTGAGAGCATAATTTACTGAAGTGATATTTTGTATATATGTGTTTATGTGTGTGTGTTTATAAGCATCCAGTTTCTACCTCAGTGCCTTTAAACTACTATATCAAACTGACTTTCACTAATGAACTATTCTAAACAATATATATTATGAATATAGCATAGCCCTTTAAGTATGTGTTTTCCCCATAGACTAGAAGCGACACAGGAGATAAGATTAAGTATATACCACATTTTATTAATATAAATACTACTGAAGAAATAAAAAAAAATAAGGGAGTCAATTAAATTATAGGTTCTGCTGAACTACTTAGTAACAATTAAGACAAAAATTGTATGTCACAATTACTCTGATATCTTCATCTGCTGAATCAGATTAATCCAATAATTAATCCAGAAAATTTAGTGATGTATCTGCCCCCCTTCTTTATTTGCAGTTCCACTGCCAGCATTTGGAAAGATAAGTCTTCCTGGTTCCAAGGACATCCATTCCTCCTAGTGTTCTCAAACTAGTTGCAATAAAGAGCAATCATGGCCTGTAATTCCTCACAATGAATGCATCTCAAATTGTTCAGCATGGTAGGCTAGTGTATGCATATCAGAAGTTGACTTGGTATCAGGTTTTTTTTGTTTGTTTGTTTTCATGCATTTGGTTTCAATAGTTTTAATATGGGAATAAATAAATAAATATGTTAGGCAACCGTAAGCACCAGAGACTAATCCAAAAGATAAAGAACCCAAAGTTGATTGCTGAATATTATTTAAACAAGATTTTCCAAACCAGCTGGCAAAGCCATTATATAGCAGTGTGGAATGGCTGCTTCACGCCCATATATTTGTATTCATCAAGTTTTCATATGCAATTTTTCAAACTAACAGAGCTCTCCCTATTCCAGATGAATGACATTTGAAAGACCAAGATCAGCTCCAAAGCAGAATAGCTCATAGATTAGAGGTGGTACTAATGAGATTAGAATAATTATTGTGGCAGAAGATATTTTGTTTTCCTGGACAAAAAAGTCATTCAAACTTAGCATTACCTAACTTGAGAGTAGAACAAGACATGCATATTTTAAAATAATGCTTTCCACTTATTACCTGGAAATCCAAAAACAATAAAATAATATTTCTATAACAAGCACCCCATAAAGTCCAAAAAACTGTCAATCTATATAACAGGACAGTTGATATTCTGCTATAAAAAAACTGAATCAGTTTAATTCTTAATATTTATCTTACTTGCTGTCTTATCTCCTGAAGGAAAAACAATATTTTTCAAGCCATTGTTTGCTAAAACAGTAATAGCAGTAACTATTACAGAGTTTTCTACCCTATAATTAATGAGCTAAAAAAAAACCTAAAGAAAAAGAAACTAATAGTGGCACCATCTGTATTTAATGCACCTGGAATAATTTGCGAGCAGTTTCATATTTTTTTTCCATTATAAACAGCTAAGCACGCAGAACATTTTAGTTATGAAATGTGTTCTTTATTTGGCAACTTTTTCTCCTATTCTGTTTTCCTTGCATAGTTTGAATATATATCATGTACTTGATGTCTATGGAGAGTCTCAATTATCCAGGTCATAGTTATCCCAAAGGTGCTTTTTCCAAAAGGTAACTGGACTTTCTTTTCTTTTCTTTTCTTAAAACATTTCACTTTTCATCCAAGAAGCTTCTTCAGTTCGGACAGTCATTTAGAACTGAAGAAGCATCTTGGAAAAGAAGCGAAACATTTTCAAAAGAAAAAAAAACAAGGAAGTTCCATTGCCGTTTGGAAAAAACACCTTTGAGATCATATACCTAATATTATTAGATTTCAAGAACATTTCATAACCTATTTGAATACATACCCAAATAGCAGTTATTTTGTGTAATATTGTCAGTCTTGAAACCTGAATACTTCAAGGAGAAGTAAATATTTTAGGAGGCAAGATTCATATTACATTCCCCCCAAATTAATGATTGAGCCAGTCAGAAACATGTCTTATATATTTTATCATGGATGCTTTCTTCAACTAAACAATTGTTCTCAATATAGGTTGGTGTAAAAACTGTTCTTCTTAGCTAATGTTTCCCATAATTAATGAATTATACGACAAGAAAAGTATATACTTATAGATATAACAAGTGGCATTCAAAACTTATAATTATTGTTATTATTACTAATTATAATGAAAGCTGCCTAATGTTGGTTTAACATCATTTCATGTAGTAGTCAGAACTACAGACGGTATTTTAAGAGAGTCTCTCATACACAGTACCTTACAAAGTGGAGCAGACTAAAAAAAAACAAGAAATATATATATATATATATATATATATATATATATATATATATATATATATATGTGTGTGTGTGTGTGTGTGTGTGTGTGTGTGTGTGTGTGTGTGTGTATATAAAGGAAGAAACAGCTAAGACCACACATTGCTGCTCGAGGCACGAAGCTGAAAGCACCAGCCTGAAGATGACGAATGGGACTTCGTCGAAACGTCGCCAAGACACTTCCAATTTTACGTGGGAGAAAACCCGAACAACCAAAGACCTACATACAAATACCCACGAAAACCTCAGAAAACAAATATATATATATATATATATATATATATATATATATATATATATATATATATATATATATCAGGACTGCTTTTATTTGTAACAGTTACATTAATAGAAACTTGCGACTCTGATTGTGCTTCCCTTGTCCCTCTCTTTATCTTGCTGGAATTGGGTATGTCTAGTTTAATGAACAGAAGGACGAGGGGGGACATGATAGCAGTGTTCCAATATCTCAGGGGCTGCCACAAAGAAGAGGGAGTCACGCTATTCTCCAAAGTGCCTGAAGGCAGGACAAGAAGCAATGGGTGGAAACTAATCAAGGAGAGAAGCAACCTAGAACTAAGGAGAAACTTCCTGACCATTAGAACAATTAACCAGTGGAACAACCTGCAAACACCCGCGAAAAACTCAGAAAACATATATATATATATATATGTATGGATGGATGGATGGATGTATATGTGTGTATATGTGTGTATATATATGTATGTATATGTGTGTAGGTCTTTGGTTATTCGGGTTTTCTCCTGCGTAAAATTGGAAGTGTCTTGGCGACATTTTGACGAAGTCCCATTCGTCATCTTCAGGCTGGTGGTTTCAGCTTCGTGCTTCGTCCTCCTACCAGCCATTTGGAAACCCGCCCTTATTGACAAACGACTCTCTAACACAAAAAATGATACCAGACCCACACTCACAAAAACCACACAGGATGTCACCACCACACATCCACGCAAAAAACAAACCCAAAGCCACACCGATGATGAGGCACGACCACAAACCAGAAGCCAGATCAGAGCTGCATCATTAGCCACTTTAAAGCCCTCCAATCCATACATGAAGCAAACTGACACCCTTCATGAAAATGAGGCACGACCACAAACGCGAAGCCAAAAAATAGCAAGGCAGCCAAAATCTTAAACCCCTCTGCAACTCAGACTAACCTGAGCACAACCAAACAGAACACTCCCCCAGCCAATCAGAGCACAGCCAACCCCCCAGCCAATCAGAGCACAGCCAACCCCCCCAGCCAATCAGAGCACAGCCACGCCCCTAACCAATCAGAACACACCTCCACCCAATCAGAACACAGCCAAGCTCCCACCCAATCAGTTCATACCCCCACTGGCAGTTAAAAGGAAGAAACAGCTAAGACCACACATTGCTGCTCAAAGCACGAAGCTGAAAACACCAGCATGAAGATGACGAATGGGACTTCGTCGAAACGTCGCCAAGACACTTCCAATTTTACGCGGGAGAAAACCCGAACAACCAAAGACCTACATATATATATATATATATATATATATATATATATATATATATATATAAGGAAATAAAACGTGACCACTAGGAAGAGTTAAAACATTAAAAGTTTAAATATAAAACATTTAAAAGTTTTTAAAAAAGCAGACCTAGCTTTCGTTGGCTCCTGCCAACATCATGCAAACAAATCATGCATACACCAGGAATCATTCTTTTATTTTTAGTATTATATATATATGTTTTCTTGTTCTTCGTCTTGGATTTTAGTGGGGGTTTCTTTTTGGATTAGGTTTGTAATCTTATTTCTTTGGAATCCATTGGATGTTAGTACATTGGTGAGAGTGTGTAGTTCGGTTTTTAGGTGTTGTTCGTCAGCTAAGCGTTTTGTTCTGGAGATGAGTGTCTTGGCTACAGAGTTGATCTGTGCTGGGTGGTGGTGTGAGAGAGCGTGCAGATAGCGGTTTGTGTGTGTTTTCTTCTGGTAGATGGTGTGTCCTAGGGAGCCATTGGATTTCTTGTAGACTAAGACATCCAGGAAGGGAAGTTGGTTGTTAGCTTCTGTTTCCATGGTGAACTGTATTTTGGGGTGTAGGCTGTTGAGGTGTGTGAGGAAGTTGTCCAGTTTTTCTTTCCCATGTGGCCAGATTATGAAGGTGTCGTCTACGTATCTGAGCCAGAGTTTGGGTTTGTGATCCGATTTTTCTAGAGCTTGGGTTTCAAAGTGTTCCATGTAGAGGTTGGCAATGACAGGTGAGAGGGGTGATCCCATGGGTGCTCCTTCTGTTTGTTTGTATTTTTGTCCATTATAGATGAAGTATGTGTTGGATAGGCAGTGGTTGGTCAGATCTAAGATGTGTTTGGGGGGGTTATATTTGTTTTGGATAGCTGTCAAGGCTTCTTTGATAGGCACTTGGGTGAAGAGGGATATGACATTGAAGCTCACGAGTAGGTCGCTGGGCTGTAAGTTTTGTTTCTTTATGATCTCTATAAACTGGAATGAGTTTTTTACGTGTGAGGTGATGGATTCTGCATAGGGCTGTAGTTGTTTGGCGAGAAATTTGGCTAGGTTTTGTAGAGGTGAGCCTATGGAGCTGACTATAGGTCTGAGTGGGGTTCCTTCCTTGTGTATCTTGGGGAGACCATAGAGTTTGGGGCATCTGGATGATTTCTCTCTGGAAATGATTTTTTGCTGGATCTCTTCGCTAATGGGGGAGGCTTTTATTTTGGATCTGGTGTTTTTTTCCAGGTAGGTGGTGGGATCTGTATTTAGGGGTTTGTATGTGGAGTCTTGGAGTAGGTTGGTTAATTTGGTTTGGTAGTCAGATGTGTTCATAACCACCGTGGCGTTGCCCTTGTCTGCTGGTAGGATTATTATGCTGGTGTCTTCTTTCAGGTTACGTAGTGCTGTCTGTTCCTCTTTGGGTAAGTTGCTTTTGGGTGGCTTGCTGGTACAGAGGATATTGGTGATTTCGAGTCTGATTCTGTTAGCGTCGTCAGGGTTGATTTTGGTCAGGCTGGTTTCAACTCCACATATAATGGTTTCAGTGGGGATGTGTTTGGGAGTGACTGCAAAGTTGAATCCTTTGGAAAGGACATTGGTTTCGGCTTTGGTGAGGATCCTATCTGAGATGTTATGCACTGTTTGTTTCATGTGTGGCTGTGAGGGAGGAGGGGTTTGTTTCTGGCATTCTTGTAGTCTTCGGAGTTTGTTGGTGTGTGTATCTGTCTTGAGGGTGGCCTGTGTTTCGGCTCTCCAGACGGCGAGTTGTTTGGATTTGTCCCAAAGTGCGGGGTGGATCTTGTTGCTGAGTTTGAGGTAGAGTGTGAGGAGATCTTTGTTAATTCGGTCTAGGCGGAATCTTTTTGTGTGAAGTTCATTTCTGATTAGGGCCAATTCTGTTCTTTTCAGGATCCGTTTGGTGGCTGCAGAGTTGGAGTGGAATTTCAGTTGGAAACATGTGCGGATTAGATTTTGATCTTGGCAGTTGCGTAGGAATGTGAGGTCGCATAAAATGGAAGCTCTTTGGATTTCAAGTTTTTCATAGGTCCTGGTCAGATGGTGGATTTCCTCCCCGTAGAGGTTCGATATTTGTTTTCTGAGGTTTTCGTGGGTGTTTGTATGTAGGTCTTTGGTTGTTCGGGTTTTCTCCCGCATAAAATTGGAAGTGTCTTGGCGACGTTTCGACGAAGTCCCATTCGTCATCTTCAGGCTGGTGTTTTCAGCTTCGTGTTTCAAGCAGCAATGTGTGGTCTTAGCTGTTTCTTCCTTTTAACTACCAGTGGGGGTATGAACTGATTGGGTGGGAGCTTGGCTGTGTTCTGATTGGGTGGAGGTGTGTTCTGATTGGTTAGGGGCGTGGCTGTGCTCTGATTGGCTGGGGGGGTGGCTGTGCTCTGATTGGCTGGGGGGTTGGCTGTGCTCTGATTGGCTGGGGGAGTGTTCTGTTTGGTTGTGCTCAGGTTAGTCTGAGTTGCAGAGGGGTTTAAGATTTTGGGCTGCCTTGCTATTTTTTGGCTTCGCGTTTGTGGTCGTGCCTCATTTTCATGGAGGGTGTCAGTTTGCTTCATGTATGGATTGGAGGGCTTTAAAGTGGCTAATGATGCAGCTCTGGTCTGGCTTCTGGTTTGTGGTCGTGCCTCATCATCGGTGTGGCTTTGGGTTTGCTTTTTGCGTGGATGTGTGGTGGTGACATCCTGTGTGGTTTTTGTGAGTGTGGGTCTGGTATCATTTTTTGTATTAGGGAGTCGTTTGTCAATAAGGGCGGGTTTCCAAATGGCTGGTAGGCAGGAGGTATCATCTCGCTTGTTCATGCTGTGTGGGCGTTTTTCTATCTCGATGGCTTCTCTGATTATTCTGTTATTGAAATGTTCACTTTTGGCAATGGTTCTAGTATTTTTAAAGTCAATTTCATGTCCTGTGGCTTTAAGGTGTTGGACCAGGGAAGATAGTAATAAGGGAGGGGAACAACACATCTCCTCGAATAGGAGGATTCATTGAAATTTTTGCCTACCTCAGCTAACTAGTAGCTTATTTTCTTCCATAGAAAACTAGATTTTAGAAGGATTCCAGTCTGTCTAATCCCCAACATGTATGTATGTATGTATGTATGTATGTATGTATGTATGTATGTATGTATATATGTATATATATATATGTAGGTCTTTGGTTGTTCGGGTTTTCTCCAACATAAAATTGGAAGTGTCTTGGTGACGTTTCAACTAAAATCCAAGACAAAGAACAAGAAAACGGCAAAGCCCTCCTCCCATACATAAAAGGCACCAGTAAGAATCAGTAAGATCCTCCATAAACACAACATCAAAACAGCATTTTGCACAAACAGAAAAATATCCACCATTCTTAGAAACCCCAAAGATAAAATTGAATTAGAAAATCAAGGAGTATACGAAATCCCATGCACCACTTGTCCCACCACATACATTGGACAAACCAACAGAAGAATAAGTGCACGCATTGAAGAACATAAGAACTCAGTCAAAAAAGAGGAACCAACATCTTCCCTGGTCCAACACCTTAAAGCCACAGGACATGAAATTGACTTTAAAAATACCAGAACCATTGCCAAAAGTGAACATTTCAATAACAGAATAATCAGAGAAGCCATCGAGATAGAAAAACGCCCACACAGCATGAACAAGCGAGATGATACCTCCCGCCTACCAGCCATTTGGAAACCCGCCCTTATTGACAAATGACTCCCTAACACAAAAAATGATACCAGACCCACACTCACAAAAACCACATAGGATGTCACCACCACACATCCACGCAAAAAATAAACCCAAAGCCACACCGATGATGAGGCATGACCACAAACCAGAAGCCAGACCACAGCTGCATCATTAGCCACTTTAAACCCCTCCAATCTATACATGAAGCAAACTGACACCCTCCATGAAGAGGAGGCACGACCACGAATGCGAAGCCAAAAAATAGCAAGGCAGCCCAAAATCTTAAACCCCTCTGCAACTCAGACTAACCTGAGCACAACCAAACAGAACACTCCACCAGCCAATCAAAGCACAACCAACCCCCCAGCCAATCAGAGCACAGCCAACCCCCCAGCCAATCAGAGCACAGCCAAGCCCCTAGCCAATCAGAACACACCTCCACCCAACCAGAACACAGCCAAGCTCCCACCCTATCAGTTCATACCCCCACTGGCAGTTAAAAGGAAGAAACAGCTAAGACCATATATATATATATATATATATATATATATATATATATATATATATATGTAGGTCTTTGGTTGTTCGGGTTTTCTCCCGCGTAAAATTGGAAGTGTCTTGGCGACGTTTCGACGAAGTCCCATTCGTCATCTTCAGGCTGGTGTTTTCAGCTTCGTGCTTCGAGCAGCAATGTGTGGTCTTAGCTGTTTCTTCCTTTTAACTGCCAGTGGGGGTATGAACTGATTGGGTGGGAGCTTGGCTGTGTTCTGATTGGGTGGAGGTGTGTTCTGATTGGTTAGGGGCTGGCTGTGCTCTGATTGGCTGGGGGGTTGGCTGTGCTCTGATTGGCTGGGGGGTTGGCTGTGCTCTGATTGGCTGGGGGAGTGTTCTGTTTGGTTGTGCTCAGGTTAGTCTGAGTTGCAGAGGGGTTTAAGATTTTGGGCTGCCTTGCTATTTTTTGGCTTCGCGTTTGTGGTCGTGCCTCATTTTCATGGAGGGTGTCAGTTTGCTTCATGTATGGATTGGAGGGCTTTAAAGTGGCTAATGATGCAGCTCTGGTCTGGCTTCTGGTTTGTGGTCGTGCCTCATCATCGGTGTGGCTTTGGGTTTGCTTTTTGCGTGGATGTGTGGTGGTGACATCCTGTGTGGTTTTTGTGAGTGTGGGTCTGGTATCATTTTTTGTGTTAGGGAGTCGTTTGTCAATAAGGGCGGGTTTCCAAATGGCTGGTAGGCGGGAGGTATCATCTCGCTTGTTCATGCTGTGTGGGCGTTTTTCTATCTCGATGGCTTCTCTGATTATTCTGTTATTAAAATGTTCACTTTTGGCAATGGTTCTGGTATTTTTAAAGTCAATTTCATGTCCTGTGGCTTTAAGGTGTTGGACCAGGGAAGATGTTGGTTCCTCTTTTTTGACTGAGTTCTTATGTTCTTCAATGCGTGCACTTATTCTTCTGTTGGTTTGTCCGATGTATGTGGTGGGACAAGTGGTGCATGGGATTTCGTATACTCCTTGATTTTCTAATTCAATTTTATCTTTGGGGTTTCTAAGGATGGTGGATATTTTTCTGTTTGTGCAGAATGCTGTTTTGATGTTGTGTTTATGGAGGATCTTACTGATTCTGTCTGTGGTGCCTTTTATGTATGGGAGGAGGGCTTTGCCGTTTTCTTGTTCTTCGTCTTGGATTTGGAAACCCGCCCTTATTGACAAATGACTCCCTAATACAAAAAATGATACCAGACCCACACTCACAAAAACCACACAGGATGTCACCACCACACATCCACGCAAAAAGCAAACCCAAAGCCACACCGATGATGAGGCACGACCACAAACCAGAAGCCAGACCAGAGCTGCATCATTAGCCACTTTAAACCCCTCCAATCCATACATGAAGCAAACTGACACCCTCCATGAAAATGAGGCACGACCACAAACGCGAAGCCAAAAAATAGCAAGGCAGCCCAAAATCTTAAACCCCTCTGCAACTCAGACTAACCTGAGCACAACCAAACAGAACACTCCCCCAGCCAATCAGAGCACAGCCAACCCCCCAGCCAATCAGAGCACAGCCACGCCCTAACCAATCAGAACACACCTCCACCCAATCAGAACACAGCCAAGCTCCCACCCAATCAGTTCATACCCCCACTGGCAGTTAAAAGGAAGAAACAGCTAAGACCACACATTGCTGCTCGAAGCACGAAGCTGAAAACACCAGCCTGAAGATGACGAATGGGACTTCGTCGAAACGTCGCCAAGACACTTCCAATTTTACGCGGGAGAAAACCCGAACAACCAAAGACCTACATATATATATATATATATATATATATATATATATATATATATATATATATATATATATATATACACATAGTCCCATCATCTCCATTGATGGGAAAATATATATATTGGTTACTGTTGTTGTTTCCTTGCAGCTTGATGGTTTCCAGACATGCATAATGGAGATGATGGGAAAATACTGTATTCATATCTTGGAGAGTTCACAGAATAAATATTGTTGTGATGCAATAGAAATGTATCCCAGAAGATTTTAAAACTTGTGAGGGAAATGAGGAAAAGTGAGACGTGATTTCCCTAATCGTCTCAAAGAGAAACTCTCTAAAACCATAACCTGGAGAAAATCTTCCATCTTCTATTCATCTCCAATGTGTTTCATTTATTGAGTCATGAGATGATATGGAATGATTTAAATCTCACATTTGTTTCAGGAACTTAAGGTAATGTACCTAGGCCATCCGTTTTACATTTTTTTTCTTACTGTTCTGAGGAAGACTGAGTTAAGATAGCAATTGGCACATCACTCAGGACTGCTATAACCAAGAGGACATGTTGTAACTATTTATCTTTTTTTCAAAAGGGCTAATCCACCTGACATTTTGTTTTTAGCATTCACAGTTTTCCTGAATGTGGTGTGCTTTAAGATGGGCATCTTCTGTGCATATGCAGAAGGCTACTGAAAAAATCAGAGAAACAGTGGAACAGAACCTAATTTAGGAATCTCTTCGATAAGGTGATTCCATCAAATCACTTTCATAATTCTGCCAAACTCTGCACAGCTCTATTTTTCAGCCTACAATTTTTGTATACAGTAATTGCAGTAGAAGTCCAGTATATTTCATTTGAAACATGGCTAAGCTTCTATTTTTCTCATATGAAGATGCTAAAATGCTAGATACATAAGCATATTTCAGTAATGATCCCAAATACACAGAAAATGTATTTCCCTATAATTCATGCTATACACTTAGTTCACTAATCAAACAGATACGTGGCACTTTGTTTTCATTATGACTAAAAATAAGTTATGGTTTTTTATTCAGTTGACATTTTTACTTTTTACCAGCTTCATATGAGAAGCAGTTACAGCTTAGTGACACATGCTTACCAAAAAGAACTCCTATTTTCATCCTAAGCCACATACATTAATGCTGGGTGGCTTCATAAATTTATGTAATTAGAAACTGGATGAAGTACCATTTAAAGTAAAATATAGTGTGAGAACTGCAAAATATTTTTTACTGAAGAAAACAAATACAACAACATAAAATCTATGAGTCAGATATGTTTTACAATCTTTTCAATACCATTCCACTTATACTAGGGCCTGCAAATTTTTTATTATATTTGACAATGAAGCGGTTTTTAAGAAATATCAGTTGTTCTATGGGTAAAATCTAATCTCTGCATCACAGTTTTGTCTTTCATATGATGTATCTAATAAATGCAACCAATGGGGAAAAAAATCAGTTTCTGATATAATGTGGGTCACCACTTGGCTATGAGGTTCTTAGATTTACAGATTTTTTTTAAATTATTATTTGCATGATTATATGACCAATCCAAATAATCTGGAGAAGAAGTCTCTAGTTCTCCAAGGGCTTAAAGTGCTATGAACACACTGTACTTTTAAAAAATGTTGAAGTAGATAGCAGAGAATCTTAGGTCAACTTATAAATATTCAAAAGTAAATTCAAGTTCTAACCTCTTCCATCATGACCTTTGCCAAAGGAAGAATAATGGAATGTGTGGATAGTCTTTGGAAACAAAGGGAAAAGATACTGCCTAGGCCAGGGGTAGGCAACCTTGGCTCTTTTATGACTCATGGACTTCAACTCCCAGAATTCCTGAGCCAGCCATGCTGAAGTCCATGAGTCATAAAAGAGCCAAAGTTGCCTACCCCTGGCCTAGGAAACAATAAGGCAGGGGAGGGAGGAGCTCCCGATGGTTTAATGATCAGAGAAAGAAACTTGGGAAGAAAGTCTCCTCCCCAATGGCTTCAAGCAGTTAAAAGTGGTGTTGAGAAGTTTATGCTTTCAGACTTGCAAGATTCTATTAATGTAGTCTTATAATAAGGTAAAATTAGTCCATTTAGTTATGCTTCCTCTCTGGTTTACTTAGGAAGGCTGAGAAGAAGAAACAATGTTTCCATATTTAGTTTCCAAACCAAAATAATGGTTGGAAACTAACCAAAGAGGGAAGCAACCTGGAATTAAGGAGAAACTTCCTAACAGTGAGGACAATTAACCAGTGGAACAACCTGCCTCCTGAAATCATGAGTACTCCATCACTGGAGGTTTTTAAGAAGAGGCTAGACAGTCACTTGTCTGAAATAGTAGAGGTTCTCCTGCTTCAGCAGGAGGCTGGACTAGAAGACCACCAAGGTCCCTTTCAACTATTCTATTCTATTCTATTCTATTCTGTTCTGTTCTGTTCTGTTCTGTTCTTTTCTGTTCTGTTCTGTTCCGTTCCGTTCCGTTCCGCTCCGTTCTATTCTATTCTAATATGTGAAAATGTACTTTTTATATAAATGTAATCAGACTAAATTAAGGGCTACATAAATGATGAAATAAGATTGTTGTGATCTGTTTAGAAGTTATCAGCAAAGTCTGTTTACAAAATATCAGCAAAGGTGAGTCATATGTACCTATGGAGAATGATCAGCATGGGGCTACCTCTGAAAACACCAATTTCCTGGTCTATGATATATGGGTCTCATCAGAATGGGGAAGTATAACAGGCCCTTTTGTGACAAGTACTCTGGATAGACAGATTTGACTCTGACAAGCTATTGCTCAATATAGCCCAATGCAGCATCTTAAAAGGCTTTATTGGTAAAAACCCAACACTTCAAACTGGCCTTAGATGATAGCTAGCTAGTGCACTTATTTCAAAATATACATTTTCAATGTAAGAATTTTCTAATAATAATAATAATAATAAAATAAAAATCTTAGTAGTGAAAAAAAATCACACTTGAACAGTGTTTTTTTTCTAGAATCATTTATATTAGTCTATAGATATAACCAGCAGAAATATTACTATCATACAAAAATAATGACAGAATAAATTATCAGCATTCCTTCCCAAGCAAAGAAAGGGCTCTTTAAATTCTTCAGCTGGTCTATACTCATGTTTCTGATCATTGTGTGTTTCTGTTGGGAGCTCATGAATTTTTTTGGCTATTTGTCATATGATGCTTCGATACTTAAATCCCTGTTAAGCCTAAATGCATGAAACGGCATTCAGACTTCCAGAGACACATAACTGGTGGTGTTTTACTCTTATTACTGTGCTTTGTTTTGCTATTTCCAAAGTCAGATAGTACTCAGACAACTCAAGAGGCTTTACTTCCATGCTTTGGCTCATACATCTAAAACACAAAGCTCTCCCCCCACCCCCACCCCTCCCCAAAACAAACAAAACTGGAGCTACATGTATCTGCATCCCATTAAGTATCACCGATCTAGGATGTAATTTAAAATTCATTAGAAATGTCACTAAGCTGTAACTTTATTTCCATGTTTTGCTTCAAAACACAACATTCATAAATTGGATAAACTCCTTGTTATGGTCATAGACCAGCGTACAGAAAGTTCACAGTATCTTCAGCACACTGCATTGTTGTGCAGATTTGTTGTGCAGTAGAGAAACTGTAAGCAGAGTATGCTTTTAGAGGGTAGTTTTATGGTGAGGTTTATGTTAGTGGTGACAATATTGAACATATTCTGCTGAATCAGTTGCTTCATTCATTGGATTAAACATTGAAATTGCTTGTGACCTTGTTTGGCCAATGTGATTTCCTAATTGCTTCCATGGAATTGCTTCCATTGCAGACTAGAATATGTCTTTGTGCTTGCTTTTTCAGACCACCATTTCATCTTTTTTGCTCCCTTCTCCAATGATTCTTGTCTTTCAATTAATTATTTGTTAAATTGTTTTCTTTCACATTAAGCTATAGATTTGCTGTGTGCGCTTGCCATTTCTTTTCTCCCATATTTTAGTGTTACACAGTGCTTTTTTTTGTTAAAAACAAAGGTGCCAGAACTCACACATGTCATACAACCCACCTTGCCTACCCTACAAGGTTTGATCCAAAAAAGGTACCAGAACTCAGTTCTGGGCATTCTATGAGAAAAAAAGCCCTGGTGTTACAAGAATTCATCATAGCTGAAACTAAACTTCCCTATCCCCATTCCTATTACTGCATTCAGGGTTGATTTGATCTCATGTTGGATATACCAATGATAGACAGGTTTTATGAAAGTAACAAAGATATCTTGATTTTAAACCAGAATAAAGAAGCTATCAAAAATTGTGGAATATATATCCTGACAGTCACTACTGAAAGTAATTATTTTTGATTCTCTGATGTAAACTTCTATAATTTTGAAGGCCGATGGAAATGCTCATTTGTTTCTGAATTGGCTCAATCAATTTAGCAGGGGAATCTGCATGATAGCATAGATTATGGCAGAGATAGAAGTCCCAGAAAACTGGAAGAAATAAGGCATTTCTGTTCTGTTCCTTATTGGATAGGAATTTATTACAATAACACATTCATGTGATCGTTTCTATCAGCATACAATGGCTGAATTCACTGCTGAGCTTTTTATTTCTCTTAAGTGGTGCCAAACTGCAGCAGATGAACAATGAGAAATATCATGCTACATTTCCATCTCATATTTATAATACGCCAATTATAATAGAATGAAGGCAATGAACAACAACAAAGAAGGTTCAAAATGAAATAAAGAGTAGAATAATTTTGCTCTCTGTTTTCCTGAACTGATATTCATTCCATAGTTTGCTTCATTTGTAAAATAAGGTAGTCATCAGGATTATCTGAGTATGGCTTTCTATAATCTGTCATTAGTTACAAATTCAGTTGACCTTGGATTTTTCATACAGAGTTTGATAACACATAACTTCTGTTTCTCAGGCAAATTCTTGAATGGTTTGGTCCAGCAGCTATACACAGTAAAAGCTAGACAGTGGATAGATTTCAAGATTTAGGGTACTTTTCTTTAGAGTGCTTACTTGCTAAGGCATTGATGAATATTCATAGCTGTTTGCTAACACGTTCTTGATTGGATGTTCTAAAACATATAAAGAACAGGAATTGGGTATGTCTAGTTTAATGAAAAGAAAGACTAGTGTGACATGTTAGAAGAGTTCCAATATCTGAGGGACTGCCATAAAGAAGAGTGAATTAACTCTATTCTCCAAAGCACCTGAAGGCAGGATGAGAAGCAGTGGATGGAAATGAATCAAGAAGAGAAGCAACCTAGAATTAAGGAGAAATTTCCTGACAGGTTTGTTCTGCGAGTTTGTGGGTTGGTTTCTGACGTTTTGTTACCAGGCTAGGTAACATTTCAACTCTGCGGAAGATGTTACCTAGTCTGGTAATGAAACATTCAGAAACCAACCCCCAAGCTCAGAGAATGAACCTTCACCCTCATCCTCTACCCAAGCTACAGATATTCACCACTATTGCAAATTTCTCAACAGTTAAAACAATCAGTAGAATGACTTGCCTCCAGAAGATGTGGGTCCTCCAACAGTGGAAGAAGAGATTGGACAATGATCTGTCTGAAATGGTATAGTGTTTCCTGCCTGAGCTGGGGGTCGTCTTCCAAGATCCCTTCCAACTCTGTTATTCTGAATTCTGATTTGTTTGCACCATTTTGGTTACTGTTCTTCTAGGGAACTCAAAGCAACATTTTCACACATCCTTACAGCAAACCTCTGACTAGGTTAGCTTGAGATTGTGATTGGCTCAAGATGCTTCAAATAAACTTCTCAAGATGTAACTCCCAGGTTTTTAATCAAAACTTGCAACCAATATAGTACACATAGTCCTCACTTACCAACCACAACCTCACTTCCACTGCTAAGCGCCATGGCTGTTAAGCAATAAATAAATAAATAATGTAACTGGACTTACAACTTCACTTCCACTTTTAAGCAAATCACCACTGTTAGGTAAGACCACAATTTGCAATTATGCTTCCATATTCTCCATTAATTCTGCTAGTTGGAAGCTCACAAATAACAATGCAGGACACCACAATAGTTATAAATGTGTACCAAAAGCAACACAAATCACAGGACCATGGAGGATGCTATAACAGTTGTAAATGCTATGATTAGTGGCAAAGCTGACTTTTGTTTTCAATAATCATAGCTTCAAACAGTCACCAAGAAAGGCAGTTGACAAGCAAGAACTCCCAAATATTTCATATTTGGAAAAGGAGCTTCTGGGAATTATGGTATTTTACTGATACAGAGAATGCTGCATAGTTCATTTGATGGTAATGTTATTGGCAGGATACAATGTAAGGTATCACTGTCTCCTAGGATTGTGAACCAAAATAACTTCAGGAATATATAAATATTCAGTCTTTGAATATTGTGTTACTTCATATTGCAAATAACCTTTTACAACTGAACATAATCGTAATATTGACAGAGATTATCGTAGTTCTTTCTTCATTCCTTTACTCCATTTGGAGCCAGTTAAAAATAGGACATTTTTAATGGCTTTGGTCAGGTTGAATGATGCACCTAGTTTTGTAGGTATCTATTCCTGTTGTTTGTGTGGTCTCACCCTAGTTATTATCTTTAAATGAGTTAACCATTTAACTAATCTGCATTTTTTTTTTTACTATTTCTTATCATAAATTTGATAAGAATTTTTAGATGATCCATGATGGTCTTCCACATCTAAGAGTTATTCCTATCCTCCTGAGATGGATGGCAATGTGAGTGTCTCAGAATATTTATTAAGGAAGACCCAAATCCCACATAAGACTTTAAAACTAAAACCTTACAATGTAATGCATTATTTTATGATTCCATAAGGTGAAGGTGACAAAAATCTCATTTATACTAAAGGGTAATGAATGCACAGAAAAAAAAAAGTTTGTTCCCAATCTATTCACCACAATGGTTGATCTCACAATGTAACGAGAGTGAATAGACTGCTGTATTAAAGTGAAAAAAAAATGCAGGCTAGAAAACCTTATAAAATTTATATCCCTACTCATTCATAGCAACCTACTGCAAAAGCATCACAATGCAGTAACAAGCAATTCTACCCCTGGCCAACCATTTTTTTTTCCATGTACAGTATTTTATTTTTAATGTGAATTTTCTCACATTCCTTGTACACCTCACTTTCAGAATGTTACCTCTTATGGATTAAGAAAAAGAATGGAGACCTATTTAATTAGGAGCACTACTGTTGCCCACTACAATTGGCAATACCCCTTAAAAATCCCTAAAACAATTTCTCCTCTACCCACACTTCTCCAAAAATTGTGTTATAGTTAGCTTTCACATGTTGGTGTGAATTCTTTAGAGTTAGGAGGAATGCTAAAGATATCTCAAAAGTTTCTGTTCTTTTTAACTTTGGTTGATTTTCAATATATTTACTTTGGTTAGCTTAAACTCAGTGGTGAGATTCAGCCAGTTCACATCAGTTTGGAAGAACTGGTAGCTACTTTTTTGTTGCCCAGGCCCAGAATGGAGTTCTGGAAGTGGCATCCATGCAGAGAACCGGTTGTCCACATATTTGAATCCCACCACTGCTTAAACTGCTTCATTTTTATTGCAGCCTATAAAGTCACTTATTTTCTGATAATGTATGGATCTTCCCCAACATATTTATACTGCTAATATATTACATACATAGCTGACCAAACAGTGATTGGTAAATCATCTTATAAAAAGAGAGATATTTCCAAAATGTCCTGTACTTTACTTTACTTTACTTTTTACTTTACTTTACTTTACTTTACTTTTCATGGGGGAGGAAGCAGTGGAAAGAAACAGGATTCATAGAAGAAATTGTCCATAAAATAATTTAACAAATCCTGAAAACAGTATATCCATATACAGTACAGTAGTGTTGAAAATGTATTTTGTGACAGCCACCCTGCTTACAAAGAAATTGAAACCCACTCTAACACTCTAGCAGCTTCTTTGGGAATATTTTAATGAGTTTCATTATGTACTGATTTCTTGTTAATTAGAGGGAGGGAGGGAGGGAGAGAGAGAGGAAGGAAAGAATGAAGGAAGGAAGGAAGGAAGGAAGGTTTTAAACTTTTCCTCCCATCCTACAAACCTTGCTCCTTTGTACATGTGTGTGCAGTATCACAAGACAGTATAAAAAGTCAAGTTTTAATCATGCATCCATCACCATTTTGTTTGTTGAGACATCCCTACTGACTCCATTGGAATTGGCCATCCTCTGCTCCAAACTAAAGATTGGGAAAAGAGTCTGGGTCTCAGAATTTCTCTTACTATCTGAATGAATCAAATTTAGTTTTGGCTTTGGTATATTACAGTCTGTATACAGCTTTGTGATTTATGATTACCTGCTATAATAAGTGAAGCCAGTCAACAGAGCTGAATCAACAATTCATGTCTTCATAAAGAACAAACCATGGCTTTGTAAAGAACAAGTCACAGGTATAAAGCTTAAATTGCTTAAAAGAACCAATGCATAAGTGCAGGGGCATGGAAATAAAGAAGAAAGAAATAAGATTTGAACTCTGAAGAGGGAGAAAATGTATTTTTTTCATCAATGTTAAGCCATTATTTTTTCAAGCCCCAGATTTCCAGTGCTCCATTTTTCACCAGTCTCTGGATTTGTCATTTGGTCTTTTGGTTTATTGTAACAATGATCAGTAGCAGATATCTTTGCTGAGAAAAAAAAAGCTATGAATGAAAGCTGCTAGTGAAAAATATGTAGGGAAAATAATGTGCCACATAACAAGCAGGAAATGGGAGTTTTGCTAATAAACTCTTAGCATGCAGATTAACTGGCAAAAGAAATAAAAAGACTGAGCTAATGACAAGCTTTTCCAGACCAAATGAATGCTATGAGGTTGCCCTTAGCAACCACAGGAGCCTAGATATACACCTACTCTTGTGCACAAACACATCTTTGCTTTTTAAGAGAGATAACCAAGAGGAAACAGGAGTGCTTTTCAAGATCATGAATCTTTGCAGGTATCACACTTACAACTCTCTATTCTTTCATTAGAATTTCAGAGGTATCTAATTGGGTTTTAGCTGCTGGTAAAATGGCACAAAAAACCAAATAAAGTCTTGGACAATCATGTGGAGCCCTGAGTAAACATATCAGAAAAAAAATGTAGCCGGAATCTATCTTTTCCTGGGAAATGAGGGTGCTAATCCTACAAAAGGAAAGTCCACAAAGACTGCAGAGATTAAAATAAATAGATGATGATGATGATGATAACAATAATAACACACATGAAAGGAAAAATGGAGGCACCATAATATTAAAAGTATGCTTTATTTACTAAGTGAATTTATACGCCACTTTTGCTTTGAGAGCTAAAGCGTTTGTTCATACAAAACAACCACATTAGGGGGTGGGGGAATGACCAGCTCAAAGACTTTTGTGAGCTTAGTGGGCAAACAGAGATTTAAATCTTTGTTTGTAGTCCAAATCTAACTACTTAAGACCACATCACACATTTATTTAAAAAAAAAATCTAAATAGAATTTACCAGAAATGATGCTAATAGGTTTTCTTCCTCATGTGCAAAAGATGAATGAAGCTCTAGATGTAGCAAATCTGTCTAATGTCCACCTCCCCCAAATTATCTGTGGTAACTAGTGAAGCTTGAGAAACTTTCTCTTCCTTTCTTTCATTCATGACAAATGTACACTTTGATACAGATAAGGATTTGAGTTACTTTTAGAAGGTAGTTTGGTGTTTACACTTGTCTTTCTTATAAATGAACCTCCTTTTCCTCTTCAAAATTGACTGATGTCTGATGATGTCTTTAGAAAGTACTAGAAGGGAAAACAAAAACCCTGCTTTCCTGGTCTAACAATGAAAAGTGTAATCTTTGAACAATCTTATACAGAAAATCAAATTCCTACCTGTCCTAAATTGGAATGAAATGATGATCACAACACAGGATATATATTTTTTCCTACCACTATTTCATGCCTGCTCTCGCTCACAAATAACTGATTAGGACTTTTTCTCATCTACTTACAATTCCAACTTATTTCAGAATGTTGCTTATGACTCACTTCTGTAGAATCTAGTCTAACCTTGTCCTAAAAAAATATGTTTTACTGGTGCTATAGGGGCAAATTTCCTATGCTTTTATCTATTCAGTTCAGTTGCTGGAAGCCTATTTCCAATCAGCTTTGAATCTAGGCAAAGGTAAATTAATAATGAGCACAAGATGGAGAATGAAGAAGAAGGACATCAATTACTGATATTATGTTCTTTGGTTCTGCACCTTTGGAAGAGGATATAGCATAGGCACAAGCATGGAAAAAAATCTATTGCAATTCTATAATTCCCAGGATAAAAGTCATAGCTTTTAGTTTCCTTAGCAACTATGAAATCTTCATTTTTGTAAATTAAATGATATGAATTGTATAAACTTGCTTTATCCCAGCTAACATCAGATCCTGCAGGAAATGTACAACTTTTACATTCTGTTCACAAAGAAACACACAGACACACAGACACACACACACACACACACAGAGAGAGAGAGAGAGAGAGAGAGAGAGAGAGAGAGAGAGAGAGAGAGAGAGAGAGAGAGAGATCCAGTAGAACCTACTTTGACATCATATGCACTGTCACTTGATATAGATTGTGCAATTTGTGTCATTTGCATGCCAATGCCAACATACATATAATTTCACACATACACACCAAAGAGGTTCATGTTTTGACTACTGGAGTGATACTGCAAGCTGGAATGATAATTTCCTATACTGTAGTTGTTTTTAAAGAAATTGTGATGCTAATTGTCACATTATGTATTAATTGCATATGCAAAATCTTGGCTTAGATTAGAATTAAAAGTTGAGTATTAAGACAATTAAAAATTATCTATGGGTTTTATTGTTAATAGTAATGGAATTGTCTTCTCAGGCAGCTGATTCTAGTTATTAAAATAATCTATAAGTATTCAGTTGTTTGTTGTCTTTGTTTCTGCTTGCTTTTGTTTTGTGTCTATCAGAAGGAGGCATTCTGACAATTTATTGCCTTGGATACCAATCATCCTGATTTGGCAGGCACGTGTATGTTGCCCCTTACACTTCACGTGACAAATACTTTGGATTCATAGATATACGCATAAGATAGGCTGGTGACTTTTACACTTGCATCTCAAAAACAATCAGGCCAACTATAAAAAAGGAAAGTGTCTCCCCAGAATTGTCTTGCCAGCTGAAATTCATATCTGTGTATTGGATTTAAAATCCTTACCAGAGCAGCCAAAAGTGGGGGAGAAGTTTTACAAAATCCTTCCCATTTAATGCTCATTCATTGTTTTCCTCTTTCAGGAAAGGTCAACTCCCTTCTGATTTACCTAACCCAGTGTTTCTCAACCTTGACAATTTTAAGGCATGTGGACTTCAACTCCCAGAATTCCACAGCCAGCAATGCTGGCTGTGGAATTCTTGGAATTGAAGTCCACATGCCTTAAAATTGTCAAGGTTGAGAAACACTGTTAGGTAGCACAGCAAGAAGTAGTGTGTGTGTGTGTGAGGGGGGTAGATTTATTGGATAAATTCACACAGGTTCAGTCTGGATACAAAGGAATGGTCAAGAACAACACAGATTATTTCCTTAACCTGCCAAACCAATTACAATTGCTAAATTAATTACAATTTGTGCACACATACTCGAACTCACTTGCTCGGCTAATACCCTGGCCTGGTGATATATGAGGATTGGGGAAGAGGGGACCGATGATAGATGATAAGAATTGGAGATTGTCCAACTGAGTCCTGCACAACTTGTCCTTTTATCCTTTGATAATACACCATCCTTTCCATGCCATTTCAACCTTTTGTTGACCATTAAGTGACCTGTTCCATGGATTTTCTTATATTTGGTAGTTGTCATTGTGGAACTTACCTGGTCTTGATGGATTGTGTCCCTGGGACCTGCTCGATAGTAGTTGTTTTCTGGTAGTTAATATCCAGATCTGGTCTTGTTGCTTCCTTGCATTTTACTTTTCTCTGCACCCTTGCATTTTTCTTCATATTGAAATTCTATTCATTCCTTTCTCCCAATATTTTAGCTATTGTAGAAAAGAATGCATAGAGTACTGAAATATTTGAGAAGAGCATTTAAGTCACAAAATGGCAACTCCTTTAGAGTACCCCAACTGGAATTAAGAGAAACTATAAAATCACTAATGCCAAGTTGACTCATGATATTTTATTCAAATAATGAAAATTTGTCAGTGCACTTTTTAAAGTACTAATATAGGTAAAATCCAAACTTTTTTTCAGAGGAATAGGGTCTTAAATGTTCAGTTAGAAAAGTTTTTTTTCTTGTACCATTTATACTTAAAAACAGCTAAAAGATGATTTAACGTTGTGTTTAGAATGAAAAGTAGAAATCAGCTGCAAAAATATCCAAAAATGTTTTATAATAATTGAAATATACACACACACAATTTCTCTTTTTAAGCACAGAATGAAGAGTTCTGGCAAATACCCCTCTCACATCTCTGAACCTATTTTGGCCCCTAGGACTAATAATAAAAGATGGATAAGGGGAATGCTCTTCATACATTGTCCCCATGTCTATTTCCTACCTGCCCCATTAATTAAATGATTATCTATCTTTATTACACAAAGGACATTTCCTACTTTAGTTTTTTTCTTTTGTGCTACACTATCTTCAAGATGTACATTAGAGAAAAGTTAAGCTTTCTATGTTCATGTCTTTTTTAAGAAAGCTGCCTTTTCTTTCAAATATAAGGAATGTCTGTTAACATTCATTGATATCTGGACAATGTCCATAACACAACTATATTATAGTTTGTCTTCTTCCACTTCCACCTCTTCTCATTCTTTTCCTTCCAAAGTGATATTTGTTGTTTATATACTCAGTGTTCTTTTAGTGTTCTTCTAATGTTCAAAGTTCTTGCTGAATTCAAGTCTCCAATAACTTGTTTGGCTTTGAATGAAGAAAGGCACGCAGTTGTCAACTTCTGCTTTATTCCAAAAGCATTGCTTTCTGCACCCAGAGATAGATGTATGATAAAGGATGTACCATGTGTTTATTTATGGGTAATAATATATAACTGGAGCTAAGCAAAGTTGCAAATGGGTAATTAGTTTCAACAAAACTGAACTGAATCATCCCTTCGAAGCAATTCCATATATCAAAGGGGGGACCTGCTTTGAAGCAATGAAATGAAGCAGATGGCTCTGAAGTGCTTAGGAGCTTTCCAAAATACTTCAGAGATTTGATAGTTATGGCTCAGCTTCTGGGATTCTTATATGTTATATACAGTATTTTAAGTTCAAAATCTCTGCGTCCCTCTAGCATCTCTTCTCTCTCTCTCTCTCTCTCTCTCTTCTCTCTCTCTCTCTCTCTCTCTCTCTCTCTCTCTCTCTCTCTCTCTCTCTCTCTCAGCTCTTTTGAGGTATTAGGCTATCATTATTCTCAACTTTATTCATTTTCTCAGCTCTTGTAACAAGGATTAGCTTTATTCTCTTTTATGCTAATGAAAAGTTACACATTTAAGCTATTCTTGCCAACACAACTGCGAGTTCATCTTAGCTTTTGAAACTGAAACATGACCATGTTGGATCAATCTCAGTCATAAACTTCCTTTATACTTTTGTGGAATAAACACAGTAGCTGAAAGTAAAGTCTAAAAGTCTTTCTTCTTTCTTAATGATCATTAAGGCCATACCTCATAAGTTTGCTTTACTCTCTCTGATAATGGGGGATTGTGGAGTATTATATTGGTTCAGCCAATTTCTCTGTAGGCTGTTTACTGGATACTCAACAATTTGAAAACTATTGTATTGTTATTTGCTTAGTATTGCTATGTTCAGTCTGTTTGGCCAACAGGTATGGTTGATCTTTATCTATGTTGGACTTTCTCCACTATAGCTGATGGACATTTCCTCCATTCTCAGACCCTCTCTTTTTTCCCCTAGTATATTGAAAGGGTTTGAAATAAATCAGATTGCCCCTGTATCACTAACCTCAATCAATTCAAGACTTAAAGTCTCAAATCTAACTGAATCAGGGCTGATTTGTACAAAGATACATTCTTTTTTTCTCCTAATAAAATCTGATGTCTATTTAAGACAGCACTGTCCATCTGACTGAGTAAAATATGTACATAGGGTGCCATCAACAAATTTGAAGAAAATATATGCATCCGTAAATCTGTTTACAAGTTAGTTTTGCACTTGAGATAAGTTGGCAAAGCAAAAATATCTTGGGAGATTTAAATGAAGGTAGTTTCATTCATTCCATTACTTATATGCAATTTTCATATCAATGAGTGATTAATGCTTTATCAGTGATAACACTGACTGGAGATTAGTCAATAATCTTCTCTCATTTTGTTACAAAGGGAAAAATAGCCCTAAGAGTGCAAGCTAATGCAAAATTTAAAGTACAGCGGACACATTTGTGCAGAGAGGTTTTTTGAAGTGATGTCCTCTATGAAACCCAAGACAGTACTGATGAGACTTTTCCCATGTCCATTGTGTTTATATGAAAACTTCACTGAAGCATATGGTATATTCCATCATTATATCACCAGGATAGTAAATCAACTTCCCTTGAATTTCTGTATGTTATGACTCACACTGCCATTAAAATTGTCCAGCACTGAACAACCCTGCTGTACTGTGAGGAAAGATAAAACATAAATGAATCCAGAACACACAAGGATATTGTGTTGCACAGGTTTGCAATACTAGTCATAGTTCAACATTCCTTAACACCTCCATGGGAAAAATATAAGCACAAAGTTCCTCCAGAAAAACTGTTTGAAGGTGCATGCAAACATATGCACTCATAAAGGTCTATGAAGATGTGTGAAATTTTGCTGCATTTTGTAAACTGCAGTGATGAATAGAAACTTATGACCAGTCATGTAAATATATATATATATATATAGCAAAGCTAAAACTGATAGAATCAACCTTTCCTTGTTTAATGCATATATCTTTCAGAGAGGGGCTGGGGAATACAGGTGATAAAAGAATCAGCAAAACTGACAGAAGGATCTATAAATTAGCAACTATAGCTGTCCTTTTTCTGTGTCTCAAACTCTTAAGGCCTTGGCTGTATGTGTGTGAGAAGAACAGTTTGTCAATTTTAAATCTGGGCCAGAAGAATTCAGATAAGTATCTTTGGCTGATTTTTGAAATCAAAAAGTCCCCCTTACACCTGGTTTCTTAAAAAAAAAAAAACCTATCAGATGTTAGGAGCAGCCTATAGTTTCTCAATAGCCCATACATAAAGACTGTTTTCATAAGATTGCTGGTGATTTAAGAGCAAATTTTCGAGTATTATTAGTGCACACTTTAGAGGTAGCCACCACCACAAATATTCTGCAACTCAAACCTGTATTGTATATTGGTTGGACCTCAATGGAGCTCATATCTGTCCCATAAGCAGCCTTTATATGGAAGCAGGAACAAAGCTTTATTTCCTGATTTATAGTTTTCTAGTCTTCCATGTGCAGATATAATAATAATAATAATAATAATAATAATAATAATAATAATAATAACAACAACAACAACAACAACAACAACAGGAGTCAGTAGAAACATCAAAAAATTTGTGCAAAGATCGATGGCACAATGGAAGACACAGTTGCAGATCAATGGTGAGAGACTGGCAGAGGTTAATATCAAGAGAGGAATATTTCAAGGAGATTCATTATCACCATTACTATTTGTCATTGCACTGTTTCCTCTGTCAACAATACTGAATAACTCAGGACATGGCTATCAAACATCAAAAACATCTGCCATACTATCCCATCTCCTTTACATGGATGATCTGAAACTGTATGGAAAAACATCATCTGAAATAGAATCGCTGCTCAACACTGTCCGTATATATAGCCAAGATATTGTTATGGAGTTTGGCTTGGACAAATGTGTCACACTTACTATCAAACAAGGAAAAGTAGTGAAAACTGAAGGAATCAAGATGCCCCACAAAAATAACATTAAGTAGTGAAAACTAAAGGAATCAAGATGCCTCACAAAAATAACATTAAGATTTCTGGATGAGGAAGATTACTACAAATACTTGGGTATCCTTCAAGCTGACAACATCAAGCACACTGAAGTCAAGAAAAAGATTAGCGGTGAATACATCAAGAGAGTGAAGAAGATCTTAAAGTCGAAACCCAATGGAGGAAATACCATAAAGGCAATCAACACCTGGGCAATTCCAGTCATTAGGTACACAGCTGGAATAGTGGACTGGATTCAAGCAGAACTAAAAGCAATGGATAGGAAGACCAGAAAAATAATGCTTACTGACTACTGGAGAGACCAAACTGGCCTACAAGAAAGACCAAATGAAGAACAGAATAGAGGCATGGGAAGACAAAGCACTACAGGGACAATGCATTAAAAAAATAGCTGGGAAAGCAGATAATAACAAGATCTGGCAATGGCTAAGAGCAGGAAAATTGAAGAAAGAGACCGAGGGACTAATTCTGGCTGCACAAGACCAAGCCTTAAGGACAAATGCATACAAAGTCAAAATTGAGAAGACAGCAACAGACAGTAAGTGCCGCCTATGCAAAGAAGCTGAAGAAACAGTGGACCACTTGGTAAGCTGTTGCAAGAAGATTGCATAGACTGACTACAAGCAGCGGCATGACAAAGTAGCAACAATGGTGCATTGGAAGATCTGCAAAAAATATCATTTGCCTGTAAGCAAAAACCGGTGGGATCATAAAATAGAGAAAATCATAGAAAATGATAAAATTAAACTACTCTGGGACTTCAGAATTCAAACAGACAAGCACCTACAACATAACACCCCAGACTTAACAATTGTCGATAAGAAAGACAAAAAAGTCTGGATAGTGGACGTGACAGTGCCTGGAGACAGCAGAATAGACAAGAAAGAACTGGAGAAGATAACAAAATACAAAGACCTACAAATAGAAATAGAAAGACTGTGGCAAAAGCAAGCAAGGGTAGTACCAATAGTCATAGGCTCCTTGGGTGCAATCCCAAAACAACTGGAGCACCACTTGAACACCATTGGCATTGACAAATTCGCTATTAGTCAATTGCAAAAGGCGGCCTTACTAGGAACTGCTTCCATCCTGCGACGATACCTGTAATACCATCAAACATCCACATCTGCCTATCCCAGGTCCTGGGTAAGGACTCGATAGGTAGACAAAATGCCAAATCCAGTCTGAACATCTGGCTGTCTGTGCGATGATCCATAATAATAATAATAGTAATAAAGTTGGAAGAGACCTTGGAGGTCATCACATATCACATATTCTATTTAATTACACAGCCAAGACAAAACAGAAAAAGAGGAACATGTAAACAGACAAACATGTGGATAAGTTCCCAACATGGTCAGGGACAATGGGTATGGTTTCCAATCATGAGAAATAACTTTATGTTCAGCCAGGCTCTTCTCTTATGTTACACTGACCATACGAATGTTAGGAGCAAGCAGTACCATTTCAGGAACATTACCAGTAGGTATAGTTTAATTTCTCCTAGATATCCATCCAAAATGAGTGACAGAATTAACATTTATATCTCATCTATACAGTATCTGTTATAGGTCAAGTGTCAGGGCTGCAAGCACAATATCCCCTTTATTAGAATCTGAAGTAAATTTATTAAAGAGTGATTCATAAGATGTTTTCTTCTAGAAGATTCATGATTCAGATAAACTCAATTAAGGCTGTTGACAGGATAGAGGGATAAAGTGCCATGATTCAGTCAGACAAATCTGACAATTTGCTAGTTCCAACAGCTATTAGCTCAAGTTCCCAATGAAATAATGAAGTTTTCCTTGACACAGCAAGATGCTTGTACAAAGCCATTTCCTCTGTCATGGACACCTTTCTAATGCTGAACAACCACTTTGGCTTTACTTATTTATTTGTTTGTTTATTTATTTAATTAGATAGAAAATAGATTCTACTGTACACCCAAAAGAAAGTACTCTTTTAAAAAAGAGAGAGAAAGAGTGATGTAAATCATGCTGCAGAATTCAATGGCTCAATGAAAAGTAGGCTTTGGGAGACATTCATACAATTTTCCATCAGAAACAATCGGTCTGGAACAGCAGATTTTTGGTGTCATGTAAAAGCACCACATTGTTATTTGATTATTAACATAATTGGACTCCTGGGATTTTCTGCTAATCATGACTGAAAGAAAATGTAAATTCAACAGCAAATGCCTTAGCTGGGCCAGGAAATACTCATGGTAGCCTGTGCTAAAAAAAAATGCAATATCAAGTACTCTACTTATAAAATGACTTCATTTGAAATCAATGGCTGTTTTTATTTAAGAGAATATATTTAGGATATATGAATAGTAGAAAGACTGGACACATTTTTTTTCAAACACGAGCATAGCCAATATGTAGAAGGGTTAAATTATGGCATTTACTCTGCAGGGAAAATAGAACAGGACAGGACAGGACAGAACAGAATAGTATAGAATAAGAAAAACCCTATTTTTACCAAAGAAAAACAATAGCTATGGTAATTTAACTAAAAGAAAAAAAAATGTGGAAACTTTCACTCAATAAAAAATGTTTTTCACTGGCCCTCATTGTTCCAAAATGCCATTTTTTCGTATGCTACACTTGCCTGTTTAACTATCTAATAATATAGTGCTTAAAAAAATAAAATTTTTTAAAAAATAAAACATATGGGGGGGAGGTAAAAGAGTTCCTGTGGATTTTACTCCACTAGTCATTGCTGACTATAGGGTTGGTGCTCATCTCCAATTCACGGACATTGATCCAGTACTGTCCAAAGACATTTCTTTGGTCATGGAGCATTGTTACTTTTCATCAAAGTGATACCTATTTATGTACTCACATTTGCATGCTTTTGAACTGCTAGGTTGGGAGGAGCTGGGATGGGAACTCACCCCATTGTGTGGCACTTTGGGTCTGTCGAACCAGGGGTGCTAGCTTTCCAGTCAACAACTGAGCCACTGCACTACCACTGTATACACACACACAGAGAGACACACACAGACACACACACGTTGTATTCATGCATGTAGTTATGACCAGGGTGGGCACATAAGCAACACTTGGGAATGTGAAGGCTTGAATCCTTTTTATTGAACCAACCTTCCCTGAAATCCCCACAGTTCACTTTAAGCCCAAGAGCAAGGGTCTAACACGTGCACAAACCTCAAGCAATTCCTTGAAGCTAGCAGTCCAAGAGAGAGAAGCACAGTTCTGAGAGCAAAAACAGTTCAAACTAGAGCAGTGGTGGCAAACCTATGGCATGGGTGCCAGAGGCGGCACTCAGAGCCCTTTCTGTGGGCATGTGTGCCGTCAGCTGGGTTTTATAAACCCTTTTGCTTTAGGTCTCCGCCACCATGTGCAAAAAAAAAAAAAGGTTCAATCAGTCAATTTCAACTTTTTGTGGAAAAAAAAAGATCTTGCAAAGTTGGAATTGATTGATTGAACTTTTTAGTCCCACCCAGTCTGCCGTTACCACTGCAGCCATGCCCACCCAATTGCCCACACCCACCCAATTGCCCACACCCAGCCAATGGGCCACACCCAGCCAACCCGGCACTCAATGATGCATAAGTGGGTTTTGGGTTGCAGTTTGGACACTCAGTCTCTAAAAGGTTTGCCATCACTGAACTAGAGCCAAGCTGGGTCACTGTAAATTCATACATGGGAAGGCAAGGCAAAGCAAGGCAGAGCAAGGCAAGGCAAAGCAAAGCAAAGCAAAGCAAAGCAAAGCAAAGCAAAGCAAAGCAAAGCAAAGCAAAGCAAAGCAAAGCAAAGCAAAGCAGCAAGTTGTCTGTAATAGCAAGGCTTCTTGAATTGTGGCAAGTGTTGCTGGTAAATACACTTGTTCCCCACAAAAGCCCCTCCCCATGGCATCTCCTTAAATTCTATTCCCCAGGTGAGCCTTGTGAAGAGGGATGGAGCGCCCTCCTCCCGAGTAGCCAGATTGTCTGGCACTGACTCCACCTTGTCTCCATTCTCCATGCTCAGGGATTAGGCAGGGGAGGCAGTTGCTCATCTCTGTTGCTCCTCTGCTCTGCTGCCTGCCCTTTCCATCTCCTCCCCCCTTGCTCGGTCATCCTGCACCCTCTCTTCCTCTCTAGCGACCCTTCAAAGGCCCAAGGGACCCAGGGCTGCCTTGTCCTGCTCCTCTGGTCATTCCTCCTGGGCCAGAGAGGCTGCACCATCTTCCTCCATTGGTTCCGGCTTCATCTCCTCCTCCTCCTCCTTGGAACTGGGCTCTGATGGAGCCATGACACATGTGCTCTGCTACCTTTCAGCTTTGAGGATATGATCACTTGAAAATTCCCACAATGTTCATGGGCATAGCAATTGAGGAATTCTTCCTTATTTTTTCCCCCCTTAAATGATTTCTCATGATCTGGGTTCAGAATCCTTCTGGGCCGTTGCTTGTATTTACATGACATACACATAACATATTGAAAAACCATTTATGCAACCCAAATTTCCAATTCTTCAAGTTACGCTGAATCATAAACTTTGCAAGCTGGCTTTGCTAGAATAAAATGTGGTTTAGTTTGATATATGAACATAGTCACATGGATGAGAGAGGAAATAGGAAAATAGGAGAAAGTATTCAAAGGAAAATCTGTAGAAGTCTGGACAGAAAAATACCTGAAATACACATTCTGTAAAATTTTGACTGAATACCTAATTTAAATGAAATGTTCAAGAGATATCAATCTATATAAGAAGTAAGTAGATTCAGGACAAAAAATATCTAAATTGAATTTAATTATCTAAATTGAATTAAATTAGTTTGACTGATCCATGGGTGTATATATAATAATTTATTTTTTTCTGTCACATTTTAATTTTTAATTCAGAAATTGGTTGTGTGCCTCATCTCATATTTATATGCAGTTAACAAAGGCATGCACTATACAGAAGAATGTTTACATTGCTTTAACTCCCTTGGATTTGAGTTAGACAGGACTGACTGGAACTAATTCTTTAAAAAGAACAATGAGATTGCTTGTTAAGTTTCACCTTAATTGTGACATGGCCTGCAGACACAACAGGTTCTAATCAATTCTGTCTTCCTAACTAATCATGCTTCAAACCTTCTTCCATTCATAGATCTCAAAATCACCTTTACTTCTTTTTTTGGCCTCTGCTGCTCCCTTAGATATGGTAGCAAGCTAATGAATAAGCGTAAATAGGAAAACAATGAAGGAAAAAAAAAGTGATTTGATGTATTATAACCCAAAGAGACTTGCAGAAGAGTAAAAGGTAAAGGTTTCCCTGTCTAGTCGTGCCTGACTCTATGGTAAAGTGCTTGTCCCCTTTTCTTGGCTGAGGGAGCCAGGATTGTGTGATCATATGGCAAACATAACTATATGCCAAAGGTTCACAGAATGCTGTTACCTTCCCACCAAAGTGGTACCCATTAATCTACTTGCATCTGAATGCTTTTGAACTGCTAGGTGGGCTGGAGCTGGGACAAGAAAGAGGAACTCACCCCATTCTGGGGAGCTGATGTCTCAAACCTGGGCTCGTAGCTCCCCAGCTGACAAGCTCAGCATCTTTTATTGCTGAGCCATAGCATCCCTTGTACAGAAGAGTACACATCCACATTTTGTGCAATATTGATTTTTTTTTTTTAAAAAAAAGGTTGATTATACAGTTGTCGAGCCCTGTAGGCCCGACACATGAAGGAGGGGGGAACTCAATGCCGGAATACTGCCTCCCATTTGGCCACCTCGCCGGCCAGGACCACCACCAGGACTCACCACATCGAGACCGGGTCCGGGTCCGGGAGGCCACCAGCTGTTGGGCGCAGGTCCTCAGCGCTGCCGCGGCCTCCCAACCACTCTCTTCGCCAGCTGGAGCTGCCACTGAAACTGCGGGCAGATGGGAGCACATCAGCTGACCTCAGGGCCAGTGCCAGGATGCCGTAAGCTGACTGGTGCTAAAGATACTGATGAGGGGAATCCCCACAGCAGGTGCAAAGAGGGGAATCTCCATGGACCATGGCACAGGGTAGGTGTGTTGCCATGGGAGGTGGCGGAGAATGGGGAGGGCAGCGATGCCTCGGCGAGGGGGGAAGGACTCCCTGGCATCAGCTACCCAGCTCCTGGAGGCTCAGATCGTGGTGCTTGAATGGATGCCAAAAATCTACCTGGGCCCTGCTCTGGCAGGCCATACGATGTGTGTCTGTGGTGAGGGAAAAAGGTGAGGACCCAAATGGCTGCTTGTGTGCTCTGCACGCCGGATGCGTGTTGCAGACTGGGGGATGGGGCTCTGAAGCGGAGAAGCTATGTAAAGCGCTGGGAGCAGTTCATAAACCATCTGTCACTCGTATCTTGCCTGCTGATTCTTTCCTGTGCACCGAGAAGGACGTCTTGAAAACAGTAGCTTGCTAATCTTTTTATTTAGTCTTTTTTTTTTCATTTAGTTTTCCACATAGTTAACTTGCAAAACAGGGCCAGGCCAAGACTTTCAAAATTGTTTCAATGCCTGGATATACTATGGATATACTACTACTCCAAAGATTTCATCCCACACTAGATTGGATAAACCATCTTGATTCAGCTGCTGGTGTAGTATTAATCTGGAAAACAGGAATTCTGTTTCTCCTCCTCCTTTGTATAGTGTGGGTAAAATATATGATTTAAATAGCTCTAAGTTTGTTATCAAGAGTAAATTTTACAAGGATAAAGCATTATGATCCAATCAATTATCTTAGATAAAATAATTAAACTCCTGTTCCATATTTTGATACCCAAACTTTAGGACTGCCCTGATTGCCAAATGAAAATATACACACAAACACAGGCAAATCCTACGCTCATAAGTCTTTTAAAAAATCCCACTTCCAGCTAGAAATCTGGAAGGATGAATAATAGCTTACAACATTAGTCATACCCAGCAATTTAAAAAAAAATGGGTAGCATATTCAGAGAAAGACTGCAGAGAGAGAAAAAAAGAGTTCACTCTCTTTGTTATAGAGTTAGAACTGAGCTCATTTATTGAAACTAAAATTTTGAAAGATTTAGAACTGAGAGAAAGAAATATTGTTTTACACAGCACACAGCTAAAGTGAGAATTCACTGCCAGCACTTGTGGTAATGGCAACCAATTTAGATGGTTTTTAAAAAAGGATTGGACAGGTTCATGAATGAGCAAGCTATCAATGACTATTAGTATTGATGGGGTTTTAGTACCTACTGAGTCATAGACAGCATGCCTAAGAAACTGGTTGAAGGAAAATGAGAGTGCAAATCGGTTATCACCCTTCAGTTCAAGCTTGTGCTTATCTCAGATGCACCCAGTTTACCACAGGCTGCTGAACAAGGTGACCTACTTGAATGTAAATTATCATTACAAAGAATAAGAAAAAAAAATAACAAAGTCCTCAAGTTTACTTTTTGCACAAGAATCCTATTCTTGTTCTAAAGATACTTTCAGATCATTGCATTTAGTACTTCTATGTTGTAGCAGAGCATAGAGAAGATGCAATCCATTCTGCAGGAAATCAGAATATGGAACATATGTCTTGTTTTTTTTCTAAATGTTATTTGGGAAAATATTTTCCAGCTTTAGAACTAGAAAGAAGAAGCAAACCTATGATTTCCAGATCAGTTGCCCTGGTTGCTAATTTATGAAACAAATTGCCATAATGTAAGAAAGGTGAATTAAGTATCTTCTTCATATTGCGCTTGGCTTTTAATCTGGCTAATGATTTTTTTTTTTTAGGAATGAATCTTCCATAATTCAAATTGAATAGATAATGTTGTAAAACAACACCGACAGTATATGCAAATAATTACACATTAATTATTTAAAACTATGTCAACTGGTAAAGCAGGATTAACTCTTTTCTTCTCTATGGACTGAAGTAACATCTGTGAAGGTAAATCTCAAGAGAAAGAAGTGCTTTAGAGTAAAGTGTGTTGCGGCTTGCAGGGCATGGTCTTTGTTGAGAATCACATATATTTTTTTAATGATCACTACATGTGGTCATTAGGTAAACAGTCATTGAAAATGGTTAACATATCAATCACATGTGATTATGTGTCCTATGCATCTTCCTTTCTTTGTGTGTGTGTGGGGGGGGGGGGAGGGGAGATTAGGAAAGGCTTACAACTGACCTAAGTCTCATGAATAAGATTTTCTCCCATTTCCAGAAAATACTCCTAAGGGGTTTCACTTACCCTGGATGATAAATCATTGAAGATGCAGGATGCCTATAATACTTATTCTATTCTATTCTACTCTACTCTACTCTACTCTACTCTACTCTACTCTACTCTGCTCTGCTCTGCTCTGCTCTGCTCTGCTCTGCTCTGCTCTGCTCTGCTCTACTCTACTCCTTTACTCTGCTCTGCTCTGCTCTGCTCTATTCTATTCTATTCTATTCTATTCTATTCTATTCTATTCTATTCTATTCTATTCTATTCTATTCTATTCTAATAAAAGTAATATTCATAACTTTGATTTCCTAGCCCGATCTCCCTCAAAGGGCTGAAATATCTTTTGACATGAGCTCCAAAGAATTAGGCATCAGAGAGAGAATGTTAGCATCTGAAATGTGTCTCTAGAACTTCACCAGAAGATGATGTGGTAGACCTTTCTTTAAGATACTGGAATCTTCTTGATCAGCTCAGGCAGACCTCCTGACTCTGAAGTTTTTGAGTTTCATAAAAGAGAATATTGACTGTCAGCCAGGAAGAGCATGAAAATTGCTGCAATGGTACAAAATTTTTCATTTGCGTAAGAGAATTATTATGGGATTTTCCTGACTTGGGAACACCTAAGATTTTTTTGAAAATATAAATTTCAATCAAAAAGGCAACTGCATAAAGCTCTATTGTGAATGCAGTGTATAAATGATGGAAATATATTACTGAAATTATTAAACAGCCTAGTAAATGAATGAAATATTATATACTTGGCTCACACTTCAGTTTGAATTGCTTGAGGTTTATAAAACAAGTTGCATATGCAAAGATGTCAGTGCTTTCTGTGCTCCAAGTTTTATAGATTTTATGGGCTCATGATTGATATTTTCATTCTGTGATTGGCTTAGGAGGTCTTGTTGCAACCTGGCAGAGTACAAACTATGGCTCACTGCTGATGATTGGAATTAACACAAATGTCTCTTTTAATCGTGATAAAAAGGAACTGATACTATAAGAGTTGAACATGTTTAATACTTCTGTAAAACAAAATTCACGGAAATGTTGCTATTCTTCTCCCATTTTACTCAGTGTCCAATTATGCTTGGGATTAGATGTCATTTGTAGATGAAATGAGTACTATTTCAAAGTGTAGACTGATTTAACAGATTTCATATAGGTTTGGTTTTATAAAAGATTCCACTTAAGCTATTGGGGAGGAGGCTAAGAAAGAGAGCAATTTGGAGCAGTGCTTTAGAGAGGGCTGCTAATGACCTGCTTTTCAAATCATCAGCTTTGGGAGAGGAGTCAAAGATAGGACCAAGGAGGCCTATCGTGCTAGGTTTCAACCAAGGAATCTGGTACACTCAGAACTTAAACTGTTGTCTAAGAATAGTACAACAGGGTTTATGACCTAAGAAAAGCTCTCATTCAAGAGATTTGCTATCTTGGTCATTTCCATAACATTATGTACAAAAATTAGAATACAACCAGGATGTCAGCACTTTATCAATATGGACAGCTGCTGGATTTAGTGTGAGCTCTTCCTTCTTTATTATTTCCCTCCATAAGACTAAGGTAGCATGAGGAGTGCCATTGAAGTTCCAACTCTAAGAAGAATATGTTGGGATGTACCTCCATATAAAGTCTTGTTGTGTGGGAGAGCAAGAAAGTATATGGTTGAAAATAAGAAAGGAAAGAATACATGTAGTGGAGTATGAGATTAACATAAGAGACAGGAAGCAAAGGAGCTGCAGCCTAGACTATAGTCTAATTCCAAAGAAGGAATAGGAATGAAGAAAGCATCTCAAAAGGGACTCTCCCTAGTTTTCTAGAAAGTAAAGGCAGGGGAGGAGGGAAAGAACTTTCAGACTTGTAAGATTCAGTTACTGTAACCTTACAACTACAGCCAGTCAACAGCTGGCAATACAGCTTCCTCCACCATCCCTCTTAAGACAAAGACTTTGCAAAGCCACCACAGCAGTCTTTCTGAGAGGCAGCCAGTATGCTGAGCTAATAATACCAAAACATCAGCCAGCAACAGAAGTCAACTTACTCCAGGCTGAATTCCAGAAGTCAACTTACTCCAGATTTCTAGAATTAGACTGAGTTCCTGTGTAGAATATATAGTCTTGGCTATATAATCTCATGTCAGGGAAGTGCATCAGCAGACTTCCTGGACATTCCTATGACCAACAACAACACAGTACATAAATATATCAAATAATTAATGGTAACTCTTTGGTAGCTTTTAGTATGCAGCTTTAGGGAGTGAAAACTGTCACACTCATACATTCTTACACGAAGCCTTGTTGTTACTTTAGCAGCCTACTGCTTCTCATTCTCCCCATGAGTGAGTACAAGAGCAGTCTCTAACTGCTGCTGTTGCTTTCCACTGTGGTCAGCGGGGATTACCTGTAGGAAACCTCTTGAAATGTGTAGTCACATGGTATAACATGTAGCGAGTGAGAAATCCCCACCAAGCTACCAATTGCCATTTGGAATAGCACAATATCTCTTTTACAAGTTGCTACTATATAGAACTGTAGGCAATTGAAGCTCAAACTGTTATAGGATCCAGTGGCCAGATTATTTTTATCATTACTATTAATTAAATATGCCTGCCACCCAATTCCCAATGACTATAGGGATTCCAGAGGAAACCATTCTATGAACATCTGGCCTTCATTTGGCCCACCAGTACAAATAATCAAGAATGCTCAGTTATTTTTGAAATCCAAGATTTATAATGAAGGAAAAGAAAGGTTTAGTCTAGCAGCAATTCAAATAAAACTAAAAGGCAAACAAAACATTTTAATCTACACTACATATCAAGAAGAAATGCAGAATCTCTTAGTTTAATATTTTGATATTGTACGTGGCAATTACAAAAATGGACAAACTTTTAAATACATAACTATCAAGTCTCCGGGGCAAGATTGTACGGGTAGCAATGAATATACTTATGTAACGGCTGCTCTGAGAACTCTGTATTTTTGTTGAAGAGAGGACTAAGAAATTCATGGTATTTTCCTATCAATTTACTAAGAAATATATCAGTTTTATAGTAATTTTTATAAGTAAATTAGTGTTGACTAATAACTCACTTAAATAATTCATTTGCATGCTTTTGGCATTGCTAAAGCCATCATCATTCCGTCATATAAATGGTTTCAAGTCCCAAGCTACAATAAGCAGTTCTGCCACAAGAGAGGCATATGTCATGACACACATGCATTTATTTATTTTTTCCTACACAGAGCAAGACCTTTGTCAGCATATTCTGACAAAGAGGAAAAGATGAAATACTATTAGTGTGATCTCATGTCCTGGTGTTCACAAGACATGAGATGAAAGGTCATTCTGTTAAATAATTCTGAAGAAGTTACAATGAGGAATATTACTGGTAATTTATTCATTATTTATTAATGGCATCTTATTATCAAGCCAATCAAACCAAGAATCTCACATAGTAATCTTCCCAACTGAATATTTTAAGATGATAGAAACAAAAATACTGAGGAAGAGGAGAAAAAACTAGGAACAAGGAGGATAGGTGTATATGGTAAATGGTGTAGGCCAGAGGCCCCCAACCTTTTGGGTACCAGGGACCAGTTCTGTGGAGAAAGATTTTTCCACAGACCAGAGGGCCATGGTTTCGTGTGCTGCCTGCATCCAGCAGATGAGGCTTCACTTATTTGTGTGATCTGGTTGCTAGGTATGCTGCGGCCTGTCCACAGATTGGGGGTTGGGGACCCCTGTTGTAGGCCCATATCTCCCTCCCCTCATACAGAGATGAAATAGGTTCTCTGAATGACCTGACAGGGTTCACAGAATCATTATAAAGTAAGTGTCCCCTAAAACAACCCAGTTCCAATCAGTATAGGGCTGTCTGGATAATAGTAATATCAGTAGTTTGAGTTTGGTCTGGAAGCCCACTGATTATCATTGTAGGCATTATTTCATAATAACAACTATGGAATAGGCATTATTCTGCAAGGGCAGGATGCGCCCATCAACTGTCCAGGCACTGCATTCTGGATCAGCTGCTTATCTTCAAATACATCCCCATGTGGAGTGCATTGTGGTAGTCCAGTGTTGTAATGAAGGTATTAGATGATGATAATGATGATGGTGGTGATGATGATTATGCTTTCCGATTATTAAGCCACTAAATCTCAGCATTCAAGTCATGATCCATAGAAAACAATTATCCAATGGAGGACTAAAGAGTGAGGAAAAATAATGCAGCAGATACAGTAATTGGATTTAGTGGTAAAGATATTTCTACTCCATCTCAGTTAAGACTTCTGAAGTGTCTTTTCTGCTGCATACCTGGCTGATTTTAAGATCTGAGGTAAAGGCTTCCTCAGTTTCTGAATGAGGAAGTAACATGGGGAGGTACGGTAGGTTTTTTTTTCCCTCTTCTTGTGGCATTTCTCACTTTGGAAAGCCCTTCCTCTCTAACTTTTTAGAGTCATCTGAAAACATGGGTGCTTTATCTTGTATTTCAAACATAACAAAAGTACCTGTGCCCTTTTCTTTCTTAAAAGAAATCTGTGCCTTTCTATTACTGTATTTTTTTCCCTTTATTTTACTTACTTATGATTTGTAATCCATCTTGATCTCTTTAGGATGGTGGACAGACTATGGATAATATAATACATAAATATTTCATCTTCAATGCCCAGTTCTCTGAAGCAATTTTTAAAAGTTATGCATATATTTTGCAAATACACAAATCATGGAACTGGAAACATAACTAATAAAAAGAAATAAATTTATGTAGCTTCTCAAGTTACAGTTTAAGTATGTCAGTTCAACTTAGGGAATAGTTAGATTGCAGAGAGATCTTAATAAGCTTCCAAGTGAAATATAAATAAAAAGTATATCACCATGACTTTTTACAAAGTTATCTTTCATGTATTCCAGTTTTTAAGCAAGTTTAGAGTAACCATCATCTCCCTTATTTTCTTGATTCACTGCTTGAGACACTTCCTGATACAGGTATTTGCTAGTCACAAATAGTTTATTCCTGAATTTGATTTACATTAAGCTATTTCAAGTGTATAGCTAAACAGAGGCATTGGTTTTCAATCAGAAAAGTTCTGGCTGACTTCCTATCTCAAATTCCATTAGAAATAGAAATTCAACAATATCTGATGTTCTGCTTTTAGTATTAAGGCATATATTTGCTGTTCCAGATATACTTCAAAAATGAAAATAATATGCAGTAAATTTATCATTTAAATCTACAAAAAATGATGTGCAATTAAATCACAAGCAAATAATAAACTAAAATGATGCATTGTAATGATCTCTGGTAGATAAATATCTGTCATATTCAATGAAAAATAATCCAGTCAGAATAACTGTATTTCCAGATAACACTGTATCTGTATCTCTGCATTTCTCTATCATTTCTCTATATCTATATATCCACCCATCCATCCATCAACCCACCCACCCGCCCATCCATCCATTTATTTTGCAAACAATGCAGTAAATAGAGCAGAACATACAATGGGTGGGGAGAGAAGCTTTCTGGTGAACATGAAACAGGACCATGGAGAGTTCTACTTGTAAATTTATTTATTTATTTTATTTATTTATGAGACTTATATACCGCTTTAAGTGCAAGCACTCTCTAAGCGGTGTACACCAGTAAGCAATGTATATATATATATTTACATTGCCCCCAACAATCTGGGTCCTCATTTTACCTACCTCGGAAGGATGGAAGGCTGAGTCAACCTTGAGCCGGTGAGATTTGAACCGCTGACCTGCTGAACACAGTCAGCTAAAGTGGCCTGCAGTACTGCACTCTAACTGCTGCGCCACCTCTCTCCCTCTCCCCTCTCCCTTCTCCCCCTCTCCCTCTCTCAGAAATAATTGACTTTACATAAGAACATGTGTGTGTGTGTGTGTGTGTGTGTGTGTGTGTGTGTGTGTACCCATCTATCACATTTAGTGTAACATAAGCTGCTTCATATTCACCCAATTTTCAACACTATCAGCCATTAGCAAACACCTGCATGGGACTTGCATTTCATGATGAATGCAGATCATAGCATCTATTATTCTTCTATATCAATCATTACTGTAATGTTGTCTCCAAATCTTATCATATAGATAACTTTCTGTCCTCTTCTATTAGCTTCTATACAACCCTATTCATGTTTATCACATGTGAAGGCCTTTCCTGTGACATGAGCATTTTCTCCGAAGTTACAAAGCTACCATTCAACCGCTCACATCACTTAATTATAGTTTCATGAGATAGGCAATACTATGGTCCACTTTTCTAACTATTTCATCACACTTTAAAATTACTAGACAGATAGTGCTACCAATAGATAGAAAATCAGCCCAGATGTCCTGGATATCCGATTTTAGTTGGGCTGATTTTCTATTTTCTATAATGGATGAATGCATTAATTGAAGAACTTAGCTCTCCAAGTTCAGGTACCCATCTAATATGGGGGGGGGGATATATGTTTTTGACAATCAGTGTTCCAAATCACATGTGTCAATGAAAGCAGACAACAGAGTAAAAAAAAATTTTTTAGTTCTCCTTCTCATAAAATACTTAGTGTTAATAATGTGAATGAAGAAGGCCCAAAGGTACAGATTCTAACAAAAGAATTTTAAAAGAGTTAGAGATTATCTTCCCGGAATTAAGTAGCAGCATCTAGATGATTTTTGCTAATACTCAAAGCAGGATCGACTTAATTCTTGAATGGAAGACAAAAAGGAGTTCTTAGAGCTACATGGTAAATTGAAGAATATAAAAGGCAATAGCAAATCAAATCCATAGTATTGCCAGGAAACATGGACATTTTCATTTTTGACTGGGAGTCAAGCTTGAATCGATGGCGTCTTTTAGTTAGAAGAGTCCTCTAATTAAAACTGAATAAACAAGTCAAATGCAAAGAGCTGGCTCTCTAGAGAAGGCTCTAATGCAGTGGTTCTCAACCTTTCTAATGCCGCAACCCCATAATACAGTTCCCCATATTGTGGTGACCCCCAACCACTTATACATCACCGGGTGCCAGGGGCATGGCCAAAGAAAAGGAGGAAAAATGGCAGACAGCCTTGTTTGGCAACCCCCATGAAATGGTGGTTCGACCCCAAATGGGGTCCCGACTCACAGGTTGAGAACCACTGCTCTAATGTTACCAAAGTTGGAAAGAGGAGGATGGCTCAGTTACATTGCACTATTCAGTTAGTAACAATCAGTGGCCATTGGAAAAGCTGAAGGGCCAGGTTAAGGATTGATCACTATGGAGACCATCTATTTATGTGCACACTAGGTATTGATAGAAACTTGATGGCATCATCTAATAAGTCAAAACTGTCTAAGCTCTAAAATAAGCATTCTAGTGTGCGCTCTCATTATCTCTGAAGATTTCGTTTATCAATATTAGTCTTTTTCATAGCCTGAAATGTTTTTTTCCATATTAATTCAGTTTAAGAGTAAGAGGAACTATTATGAACAGACATAAGGCATAAGATACTTTTTTCTGTGTAAAGATTAGGACTTGTCTTGTAGTAGCTTTCAAGACCCATATTCCAAAACCAGTCGGTGGGCCCAAAAATTGCTTACCTGCAATCTTAAATTATGCATCTCAGATTATGCAGTGGTCAATCATCAAGCCTTTCTTTCAAGAACTTTCCAAGGCTGCTTCCTTCTGAAAAACAAAACAAACAAACAAACAAACAAACAAAAAACCCTGAGTTTTGTCAGAGCAGGAAAATCAATGCTGATAGTTTCTTGAGTTCTTTCAAATATTCTTTTCCCTTCTCAGTAGGCTAGGATAGATCTGACTATCTATACCTCTACCCACTATAATTTATTTCTCTTTCCTGTAGCTACTTTTCTTTAAGACCTCATTGTGGCTATGGCCCTTGAGATGCTTAATTTTGTTTTATAGTTCTGCTCCCATTTCAAAGCTGATGAAGAGTTATAAGGACAGGAATGGTCCTAATTTGTGTGGCTCCCATGACACAGAGAAATGCTTCCTTAAACAAATGGTACAACCCTGATTTACTGTGCAAGGCAATAATTTAGGAAGAGAGCTATTTAAGAGGGTAGATAGGAGGATAACCAGCTCCACCATTTACAGAAAAAATCAAGGATTTAAAAAATGGATATTTGACCAATTTCACCTC
The DNA here is from genome assembly GCF_016545835.1 of Crotalus tigris. NCBI lineage: Eukaryota > Metazoa > Chordata > Lepidosauria > Squamata > Viperidae > Crotalus > Crotalus tigris. Next base: position 177,127 of record NW_024096688.1, read on the forward strand.
ATTTGGACATGGACCAACTTAGAAAAGAAATCAGAAGGATGTAGTGAACATGTAGGAAAACGATACATGGTGTACCTGCTAATCCCCACATACCTAGAATTCCTGTGTAGTATCACTGAAAGGTACTTTAGTGTGTATTTAAGGTGATTCTATTAAGGAAACTCTTTAAATTGTTGCTGGAATGGATTTCTCATCACTGACAATTTTCTCATTTTAATTTAATCCAGATGTTATGCTAATTTAATTCAATTTGATTTTTTAGACTAAACACAACATAAACAATTGGGATTCAAATATGTGAACAACCGGTTCTCTGTGTGGATGCCACTTCCAGAAGTCCATTCTGGGCCTGGGCTACAAAACATTAGCTACCGGTTTTGCCAAACTGTTGCAAACCGGCTGAATCTCACCCCTGGGTTTAATCTTTACTTTTAGCTATGAGACAGTCAGGTAACGGTAGAGTAAAGGTTTTGCCATGGGGGTAATTATGATGTTTCACTTCACTGAAAAAGAAGCGAGGATCTAGCAAATAATGCAGTGTCTTCATTGGTTATCTTTTGTAAATTTGGGGTCAAAAGTATTAAATCATCCACTAGTTAATTTGACTTGGTCTAATATATTTAACTATCCATACACAGTGCTCTAATTAAAATGAATAGACAAATCTCCCCACTCACGTATTTAATTATTTTTTTTCTTCATATACATTAAAAGTTTCTAGGTTTTATTAGTTTTTTTTCCAAAACAATTTTTATTAGTTTTCCATTTTACACCAACACAGCTTAAGAACCCACATGGAAATGTGGTGATCCATTTTTAAAAAACAAACAATAACATAGTAAATATATACCCATTATTTCTTAAAAATTTCCCTCTCTATCTATATAGAATATTATAATCAGATTAGTACATTTTCATTGAATTCATTCATTACTATGTCTAACCATCAACTACATTAATCAATAAAAAAATAATCTATAAAAAACTATATTTCTTCTCACATTTAACTTAGGCTTAGTGAACTCCATTTATTTAGAGACATTATAATCAAATCAATATCTAAAACCAATTCATTCACTAATATAACATTTCATCCAAATCATATAATTAAAAATAGACTAACATTCTCTATTTATATTATTATAGACTCATTAAAACCTTTCTAAAACAAATTTTTATTGAATATATCACTCTATATAAATTTCATTAATCAATACAAGTTTACAAATTCATTATCCATCCCAAAGATCCTGTATCATGCTTTATTAATTTTACAAAATATTTAATCTTAAACTAACATATTCATTTACTATTCAGGTGCCCCAAGTGTTTTTTTTATTTAAGCATTATTAACTCCAAAGGTAAATTCTTCTCTTTCTCACCAATCTTCTATTGTTTTTCATTATTTCTCCAAATCCCATATTTCAGTTCTTTTCTCATTATGCTATCTCTAATATTAAAAACATATAAAGCCCTTTTAACAAAGTCCAAGTCCAAATCAATCCAGATCTCTATACAGCCATTACCACATTACTATAATCAGATTTAATATTTATATCTTATTCTGGGTTTCTTTCTAATCCAAACAGATTTCCATAATCAGGCCTCGGCCTGCCACACTATACACTCCAAAAAGAAAGCTCCTATTTCTGATAATAGACCAGTAAAAATGGTTCAAAAATAGAACAAAGTGAAGAAACCCATAGATAAGCAGGGATATTATTCATATCATTAATATTTTCTATATATGATATCCCACTTTAGTAAAGAATTGGTTAGAGATTAGAATGCCAAATGATTCACAATGAAACTTTAGTTTGTTGGAAGTTTTAAAATGCTGTCTTCTGTTTTTCTGGGTGCTAATCTGTTCACAAAACCTAAACCCATTAATTGAAGATAATAGATTTGTGCGGGAAGATGCCACAATTTTCATTTTGCTGTCAGCATATCCAAGATTTCTCCATTAGGATAAGACATTTAAATATTAGTACATTCTATTATATAGTGCACCAACTCCATTAGATAAAAATATAATTATGATAAACTTATCATCTGCACTTGTTCCTCACTAAAAAGTGAGGATTTTGACATTACTGTAGACAATATTGAAAACAACCAATAATGGGTTTTTACATTGTGCAGAGTGGAAAAGGTGTTAAAAAGGAGTGAACAGTTTCCTTTCAATTTCTTTTTCTTTTGGTGATAGCTAGCTAGCTAGCTAGCTAGCTAGATACAGGGCTTTTTTTCTCATAGAATGCCCAGAACGGAGTTCTGGCACCTTTTTTGGATGGAACCTTGTAGGGTAGGCAAGGCGGGTTGTATGATGTGTGTGAGTTCTGGCATCTTTTTTTTTTTTTAGAAAAAAAGCACTGGATAGATAGATAGATAGATAGATAGATAGATAGATAGATAGATAGATAGATAGATAGATCGATCTACACATTTCAGGATTCAGCAATATTGGTTAGAAGGCTGGATTTCAGATATCTCCTATCCCTAGTTCAGGGGTAGGCAACCCAAAACACTCAAAGAGCCACTTGGACCCGTTTCCCACCAAAAACAAAACACCGGGAGCCGCAAAACCCTTTTAATAAATAAAATGAAGATAACACTGCATATATCCTTTTTAATCTTTATTATAGGTGTGTGTGTGTGTGTGTGTGTGTGTGTACACACACATACACACACACACACACAGGTAAAAAAAGGATATATGCAGTGTTATCTTCATTTTAGATGTCAAAAGGGTCTCTCTCTCTCTCTCTCTCTGTTTTTTTCTCTCCCTCCCTCTCTATCTGCCCTTGGTCTGCCACTCCTCTTCCCCCACTCTCTTTCTTTCTCTCTCTCTCTCTCTCTTTCTTCTCTCTCTCTCTCTCTCCCCCCCTCTCTCCCTCTCTCCTATCTGCTGCTCACCTGGCAAGCTGGCTTCAAGCTGTTCTCCAACAAGCTCAGGGATAGGCAACCTCGGTTCTTTTATGACTCATGGACTTCAACTCCCAGAATTCCTGAGTCAGCCTAGCTGGGCTAGCTAGCTCTCTCCTGCCCTTCCTGCTTCCTGCTTCCTGCAGAGACGCAGCAAAGGGAAGAGCTCCGCCCAGTAAGCTTTTCAGCTCCTAGGAGAACACTGTGAGTGCACTCTCTTTTACACACACACACACACACACAGAGAGAGAGAGAGAGAGAGAGAAAGAGAGAGAGAGAGAGAGAGAGAGAGAGAGAGAGAGAGAGAGAGAGAGAGAGAGACAGAGAGAGACAGAGAGAGACGGAGAGAGAAGCAGGGAAGCGCAATTGCCTCTCTCTGTCTCTGTCTCTCTCTGCAAATGGCATAGGAGGCTGGGAGCCACAGGGGAAGGCTCAAAGAGCCGCATGCGGCTCCAGAGCCACAGATTGCTGACCTGTGCCCTAGTTCGTATATTCAGTAGAACCTGCATCAATGCAATCTTGGAAGAACAACTTTCTGTCTTCTTTCTCCTATGCAGATAATTGTTTGCATGAGCCAGATATAACCCAAAGGTTGTTAATGTCTGTGAAGATTGAATATTAGATCTGTTTCTTAAAGATCTCTTCCATATTTTAAATTCCAGAGAGAGATGGGAATAAATAAAGAGAGATTTAAGGAGTGTGATTAAGAAAACAGGCTTGCATTAGAACAGTGGAGTTCTAATGCAAGGAAATTGTTCTTATAGGGTTAGAATAGGTATTCATTTCCAGTGAAAGCAGCAGCCTTCAGATATTTCATACAATACACATTATTTGCTATGAGAGTTAGAAGAATATTTTAAAGGAATTAGCTTAGATCATATTCTTTAGGAACTCTGTTCACAAGTTTTAAAAGTTAAATATTAGAAGCTAATTAAAAGTTAAATATTAAAAGCTTGTTCAAATGTTTAAAAACTGATTGCATTGTTTTACATCTTTCCTTTATGTATTGTTTTACATACTTTATTAAGTATGTGCAGGCATATCTAAAAACAGAAGAGGAACTCAAAACATTTCCAAATCAAGAAAACATTTTTGGGTGCCAATGAAGACAACTCTTTAAAGGTTTTTAGTTTTTTTTATGATTGTGATAATGTTTTAATTCTGAAGAAAAAAGGAAAAAAATGACTAAGGTGCACAGTATTGATATTAATATTTTGATTCTTTCATCTCAGAAAGAGAAAACAATGTAGACTCTAAACTTCTAGATCAGGGGTGTCAAACTCGTAACGTCATGTGACGTGTTGCGACATATCATGACTTTTTCCCCATTGCCAGAGCTGGGGTGGGCGTGGTTTCGGCATGACACATCCGGCCCATGGGCCGGCAATTTGACACCCTGCTCTAGATGAATAAGGGGTACAAATGAAGTATTCAATGTGTATGTCATTACACCTATCCAAGTATTTCTTCCTACCTTTAAGTATTAGAAAGTTTATAGCTCCTAAAGTTAATGCACTGTATTTAGTCATCTAAGTGCAAAAGTCTGTGCATTTAGTTCATAGTAGAGGATTTTAACTCCTTAATCACATCTAGTTATCCATGTCTGAGGAGTCCCAGTAAGAATGAATGCAATCATGTTGTGCCTTCTGATTGCCAAATATAATTCATGTGCAGGAACTTCCCTCTAATTTTCTTCTCCTCTACTTTGTGGAATATGCATAGTATTATTTTGCTAGAGGGCAGCAAAAAGATATAGAAAATGTCGATCCTTTGCTTGTCTTGATTTGTGCGTCCCCTATCTGGTAGTCTGAGATTTCTTTTTGGTTTGCAAGTAACTGATTTCACTTCTTACATATAATTATATTGATAGTATATATATCAATCAGATTTGAATAACTTGAAAGTGTGAACTACAGTTAAGAGAAAAAAGGCAGCTTTTAACTATAGTTTACAGTCCTAAATTAGCTCAATGAATGAATTTATTTAATAAGAGATTATAGATGCAAAGTGCTAAGCCAAAGGCAAAATAAAGTAGTTTTTAGACTTTATGTTCCATATGAACCTAGTCTCTGAGGAATCATTCAACTCTTCACTATAATCAGGAATCTTGGGACCTACTGGGTTTGGATTGAAATATTAGCTTCATCAGCAAATGGTTTTTAGCAGTTATTTTTTTTATCTCAGATAATAACTGATATTCTTTGTATAGCCAAAGTTTACTGAGGATTTTAAAAAAACAGATCTATATTTCTAACAAACAAGGTTCAGCTTAATGATGATTAATTTTCTATTGAAACATTTCAGCTCATGTCTATCAGATCCCAAAGAAACATCTAAAAGCTGCCTGTTAAATTAACAATAGTAACCTATTCAACTTGGTGAAGTTAGCACATTTTAAGAAATAACTTAATCAAGAAATGCAATTAAGGGTTATGAGGCAAATTTTATCTTTTTGGGTTAGTACCACCTAAAAAAGATAGTAAAAGAAATAATAATTAATTAGAGAACAATTTAATCTACCATGATACCATTAGCCCATTAATCAGAGACTTAGGAGCAGTGGGATGAGATGAAAGAGGAGAGTTAATTTAGAACTGAAGATTAAAGAGAAGACATATTAATGAGAAAGGTAAAGGGAGAAAAGATATTGTACATGCTATACTTTTTTCAGTTATGGACCTTATATAGCAAAATTAAACATTTGGGAGATATCAGCAGGCTTTGGGAAACTTGGAAGTTTTTTAAAATTGGGAAAAACGGAGAAATGGAACTATTAGGAATGGCAATTATCTTTAAATTTTAAACCAGTTGATGATGTTTACCTTTAAATGGATTGGAACCGTAGTTTTATGGAACACCTATTCTCAGTCTTCCTGACCATTAAGTTAATTGGATGAGATCATTCCACACATGCCTTCCATAAGAAAAATGTGTCATAAAGCACAATAGTCTTCTATATGATACCTTCAAGGCTTTCCTGAGCCATCTAAATTACAAGCAGGGTTTCTATTTCATAGAGAATGGAATGGAATGGAATGGAATGGAATGGAATGGAATAGAATAGAATAGAATAGAATAGAATAGAATAGAATAGAATAGAATAGAATAGAATAGAATAGAATAGAATAGAATAGAATAGAATAGAATAATTGTTTATTCTCCAAGTGTGATTAGAATTTGTCTCTGGTGCATAAGCTGTCAGTGTACATACATACAGGTGATAAATCATGATGATAAGCATAAAATACAATCAACATAAATAATAAGATACAACATTCAGTGATAGTCATAGGATACTAAATAAGCAATCAACATGTATCATAGATACAAACAACAAAGTTATTGTCATAAGAAGCTAAGGAAATAGGTAATAAGAAAGTTGAGAAGGATAATAGTAATACAGCCGTAATAGTTGGTTTATATCCCATGGCATAAAACAGTGTTTAGCAGAATGATGACATGGGAGAAAAAAAACTGACTTTGTGTCTATTTATTTTGGCGTTCAATGCCCTATAGCAGGAGTGTCAAACTGCCGGCCAGTTGCATCATACGGAGGCTGCGCCCATTCCAGCTCTGGCAATGCAAAAAAAGTTGTGATATGTCACGACATGTCATGTGACATGGCGAGTTTGACATCTGGGCCCTATAGCATCGTCTCAGGGGAAGAAATTGAAACAGTTTATGTCCAGGATGTGAGGGATTTGTAGATATTTTCACAGTCCTCTTTCTGGTTTATGCAGCATACAGGTCCTCAATGGAAGGTAGGCTGGTTGCAATTGTTTTTTCTATAGTCCTAACTATCCATTGAAGTCTGCGTCTGTCTTGTTTGGTTGCTGTGCCAAACCAGAGAGTTTCAGAGGTGCAAATGACAGACTAAATAATTCCTTTGTGGAACTGTATCAGCAGCTCCTTGGGCAGTCTGAGTTTTCTGAGTTGGTGCAGGAAGAACATTCCTTATTGTGCTTTTCTGATGATGTTTTTGATGTTAGGTGTCCATTTTAAGTCCTGAAATATTATAGAACCTAGAAACTTGAAGGTCTCTATTGTTGATACTGTGTTGTCTAGTATTGTGAGAGATGGTAGAATAGGTAGTAGAAGAGCATGGCAAAGGTACATTTCCTGGGTCCCATTAGATGGCACTGATGGAATGGATAGACATAATTAGGCAATCCTATAGATAACCTGTTCAATACAGGGTTTTACAGGTGAATACCAGCATCTGAAATTCCACCAGGAAGCTAACTGGGATGCAATGCAGATTATAAAGCAGTGGTATTAGGGAGACAAATTGGGATGTGTTCCTAACTGTTCTTGTGGCTAAATTTTGGCTAACTGAACTTCCACTGCTATTCAAAGTATGATCAATGCTGTTTCAATACTATAAAATCAGCCTGAAATCCAAGTGGAAAAAGTCTTAATAATCTGCTTACTCAGCAAATCCTTGGTAGCTGGATAATGATACTCATTAAGATGAAAGCAAACAAATGGCATTATGGCTTGGTGACTGATGTGAATCCAGTCCTCATACAGGCATGGAGAGAGAGAGAGAAAAGATTTCTTAGAATTCACATTAAAAATAGGACTTCTTTCCTTCATGGACTTAAATGATAGCCCCTTTTTTTTTAAAAAAAAATCTATTCATCTTGTTGCTTCCTCATTTTGCATATAGATTCTCTCTCTCTCTCTCTCTCTCTCTCTCTCTCTCTCTCTCTCTCTCTCTCTCTCTCTCTCCACCTCACCTTGCTGGTCAAAGTACAACTGTACAAGTATGAAGCTGAAGGACATATTACTTCAGTATCTGAGCCTATTCATTGGATAAGCAACATGGTTGTTATTAGGAAGCCTGAGAAGATCAGAATCTGCATTGATCCCAAGTTTTTGAACATGGCTCTGAAACGGTCACACTACCTAATGCCAACGCCTTGATGACGTTTTGCACAAACTACCCAAAGCATGACTTTTCACACTTGTTGATGTCAGAGATGCCTTTTAACAGTGCAAACTGGATAACAAGAGTAGCTACATGACCACATTCTGGACCCCTTGGGGCAGAAAGAGATGGCTCAAATTACCCTTTGGAGCCTCTGTAGCACCAGAGGTGTATTAATGAAAGCAGCGTGAACTATTAATTGGGCTCAGTGGAATTGAGCCAATCGCTGATGATATTCTCATAGTCGGCTGTGGTGAAAACAGATGAAGACGTTGAGCATGACCATGATGAGAAGCTAATAGCACTACTAGACCATTGTACGCAGGTGATGCTGAGGCTCAGTACAAAGAAATTGCAGTTCAGGGTGCAAGAAGTCCATTTCCATGGATATATCCTGTCCTCACAAGGCTTAAAAGCTGAACTGGGTGAGTGGAAGAAGAGACAAGGAAAAGCAGGAAGAAAATGAGAAAACAGAAACTATGCCTGGGCAAGTACAACAGCTACAGGGAAGAAAGAAGGCTGTCAGTCCTCAAGCCATAGTAAAGAACCCATCTTGGCTTGCTTCCTGTCTGGAATTTGACTTAGGAACTCAGCCTGGATACTCAGTAGGAACATAGCTTAAGAACAGTGGTATCTCAAATTCATTTCTAAAGCTAATGTGTGCACACAGATTGACATAGAAAATTTCAACTTGGGGAAAAAATAACTGCTCCAGAATGGGTAATAATTAATTTCAGCAACTACTCAGGTTCAAAATTAGAGTATAAGGTTAAAAGTACAGGCTTATTTTTGGCAGAGAAATAGGAAAACACACCTACATAATGAAAAGCTGGTGATCCTTTCAGAAACAAATAAAACAATAATTAAAAATGGCTTACTGAAATATCTGTGCCTAACATATATGTTACTATGCTTTTTCTGATAGTGTTCACAAAACAGAAAAATTGGAGACTAGTATTACTCAATAAAGACTGTGTGTGTGTGTGTGTGTGTGTGTGTGTGTGTGTGTGTGTGTGTGTTGTTTAAACCAGTGGTTCTTAACCTGGGCAATATCGCCCCCCAGGGGGTGATTTCATTTTTCAGGGGGGCGATGGAACAAAAAGGGGTGACGCGGGGGCAAAGGAACAAAAAGGGGGCGATATGGGGGCAATGGAGCGAGAAGTTTTAGGGACACTTTTGAGACTTTTTCATACAGTGAATCGCTGTATATCTGTCGTACAAAAACATCAGATTGCTCACTATTAGTGGATTGAATTGTGTAAATGTTCCTCCAGCTAGCTTCAGTACAGAACGCCGTACATATCTTATCTTCATGCGCATTGCACAGCAGCCTCTACCCATACAGTGGCAGTCCATTGACCAGAATGTAGGAGATATGGGAAAAAGACTGGAAATAAATTATTTGCATTGATATGTCCTGATGACAATTTAAAAGAAAACAAAAAAGTGTTTGCATAAATTGAAGAATTATTTCCTATGTTGTGATTGAGAGGTTATGTTGGGGGAGGGGGGGATGACAACTTCCTCATTGGCTCAAGGGGGCAATTCATTCAAAAAGGTTAAGAACCACTGGTTTAGACTCTCTGTTCAGATGCTAAGAAAAAAGATACAACTTGCCTGCCCCCTTCTCTGAAGTCATGCTAATGCTATCTAATCAACAAAGATATTCACATTACACTGGGAATACCTGTGAAAGTAAAACTTTTATGCATTGCCTCTGTCTGCTGATTTTCATGCAAACAATTTTTTTCTACCATGATTTCCTCTTCAATGCTATGTATCTAGATGTCTCTGCTGATTACTGTAGATACTAGCAGTACAGTTTTCAGGTGTGGATCATGCTCTCATCATTTGTTAAACAATGAGGGATTAGTCTTGGTATTTGACTTTGAACCAAGGCATTGTGTTTTGTAATCCATGGTATATGTCAGTGGTGGCGAACCTATGGCACAGGTGCCAGAGGCAGCATTCAGAGCCCTCTCTGTGGGCACGCGTGCTGTCGCCCCAGTCCTAGGCCTTCAGCTGGGTTTTATAAAACCTTTTTCTTTTAGGCCTCTGCCGCCCTGTGCAAAAAAAAAAAAAAAAGGTTCAATCAATCAGTCAATTTCAACTTCTCGCGGGGAAAAAAAAGATCTTGCAAAGTTGGAATTGATTGATTGAACTTTTTAGTCCCACACAGTCTGCTGTTACTATAGCAGCCATGCCCACCCAATGGGCCACACCCACCCAGCATCTGACGATGCATAAGTGGGTTTTGGGTTGCAGTTTGGGCACTCGGTCTCTAAAAGGTTCGCCATCACTAGTATATGTCCTAGCATATTAGCCCACTATACCACAATTATGTAATCTTAATTTAGAAAACTGAAGTTCTAGTTGGTGTGTTAAAGTGGTAAAGCAATTCTACAAAACAGTCTTTCCCATAATTTATAATTATCTGTGTATTAAATGTTTTTAAAAATGCAAATCAGGATTTCTATATTCTTAGCCTTAATCTTAACATAGATTTTATGTATCCCTATAGTATCTCCTGTATATTTAACTAGTGTTTTGCTACTTGATTAAAATGAATATTTTCTCTAAGTTCAAAATACAAAGAGACTTGGGAAAATCAATTACCCTTTGCTCGTCTTGTTTTCCATTGATAAAACTTTCTGTATTTTTAACTGTTACATGTAATTAACTCAGATCTTTTTCATTTACTGCAAGCAATATAAAAATAAAAAGTCTTACCACCTTTATCAATTGAAAAAAACACACAACCTGCCTTGAATATCATTATTTGGTTGATTAATACTTTCTGATCTGGAAAATCAATAAAACTAGGGCTACCACATCTTGATTGGGAAAAAAAATCCAGATAACAGCTAGAAGGGAATATAGAATGAGAGGTTTTGTTTGTTTGTTGTCCTTTAATGCTTGCCCAGATTCTTGTAGTCCATATATAATAGATTTATTTTACTTTACACAGACACAATTAACAGTTTTTACACTTAAAGGAAAAAAGGATAGAAACCAAAAGAAAAAAAGTTGAGAGGAACAAGCCCAAACAAACCAAAAATGTAAGAAAAAAGGAAAAAAGTATACTTATTCTATACTTTTCAATAGTCACAGATTCACTCATAAATACACTGCTATAATGTAATCAATACAAAATATTATAGTAAATGGTAGACATTAATGTAAAGAAGAACACCCTTACAGATCCTGAAAATCATGGTTCTGACATTATTCAGCACACAACTAATCATTATCAAATGCTGATTGTTCCCCAGCTGCCATTTCTCTTTACAAACATCTGATCTAAGTGTTGACTCTTTTAATGAATGTAGCAGTAAAGGAAGTCATTGGAAAGTCTGGAGTTACACTGCTTTTGGAGAGCGATATTAATTCCTTTCTCCTCAAATGCCACCAAATCCTATTTGGGAAAAAAATGTAAAAGATAGTTTTTTTATGTTGCTAAAAAAAACCAGAATTGGAATGAATGCTTGCTAAATCACTCAATGTATTCATCAGAAACACTCAACAAAATATATGTTGGACAATAAACCATCTTATCGACAGCCTTAAGGTTACTACTTTTTCTTTTGGTTTATTGACAATTATCAGATCCAATGATACTTGATGCACATGATTCCATATTAAGGGACTAAAACTGATTTTGTTTGTGATTGGTCAAAACCAAACAAACCATATTATGGCTTAGTGCAATACTTCATTTGTTATTTTTTTTTCTTAAAAAAGGGTTGTACTTTACAACAATGTGTGATGTTAGTTCTGATTTATTTCATGAATCATGGATGGATAACAAACTATTGGTTGAATGGGTAGATAGATGGATTGAGATTATTAGACAGATTTTTGGTTTTAGTTTCTTTGATTTGTATTATTGTTTTGAACCTCCCAGAATTGTGTTACATAAGATGAGTGATCATATATTTTTTTTCAAATAAGTGTATATATAATTATTTGGTATGTGAATCTTTTTAGGGGTTTTCATTCTAATGCTGAGATAAATCTTAAAATGGAAGCAGAATATCTAAATAGGCACATATAGAATTGTATTGTCAGTCTGAAAAAAAAAAAGAACTGATTGCTTCACGCAACGCTTTGGAGTCCTGTGAAATATTATAGTGATAGAGGGACAAGCCTTCTTAAGGAAAAATAAAAACAGCCATACATTTGATTTCACCAATTTCAAGATTTCTTTCCATCATTTTAGCATTTGATTACATATCCATCAACCTTTCATTTACCAGAGTTTTCTACTGAATTGTATATTATGTATCACATAAAGAAATACTATATATAACAACTTTCCTGATTCAGTAATGAAATAAATCTCTTCAAATATGTGTCTGTGGATAGAGAGCTATAGTGGTCTGTTTAGCAGAGCTCAGAAATATATTCCACAACAAATTAACACTGGTAATACTGTTGTTGTGATTTGGGATTATTTCCAAACAAAAATCCTTCAGGTGACATGTGTCTTGATATAAAGAAACACAGCATTATATTTGCTTTATTCTCAGCTATCAACCCCCAACATACACACCCATCCACATACAAACATAGACATACAGGAAGTTCAACAATGAAACATGGAACAGAAATTAAATTATATGATTAAAGAAAAGATTGATCAGGAACAAGAGCAAAATAACGTTGATGTAGTTTGTTTCAAACATTTCTCCCGTATTACAAGGAAAGTCATAACTGAGAGTGTTTGAAAGCTAGATTAATACTGCAATTAATATGTTGAACATATACACACATTTATATGTATACCATTCTGATTAACAGAGTAGCAGATGTTTAAATCTGTTTCTAAGACTTCTTAAGGCACAACTGAAATGATGATCATTTTAGAACTCATACAGATTTTATAACCTAGTTGAATGTTTTTGGTACAGCAGGTGAATTATTCAGTATAGTTAACACCACATTATTTAGGCAAGAATGGAAAGCTTTCTCTAGAGTATTGAATCAAGTACAATTTTACACTTTTTTGTGGCTAGGGTACATCGATGGGAGCTACACTATAATTGACCTTATTGCACCAAGGGACATATTGCCTATAATGGATATTGATGCTTATTGCTCTGATACATTGCATTGCATTGCAGACTTTATCAGTCTGCTCTACCAGTCTACAAAGGCCATTTATACAAAGTACTCTTTCTCAATAGGATTACTACACCTGGGTTGCAGAAATCTAAATTTATTAAAAGAGTCTTAAAGTAGGCTTTAACAATAGCCATAGTTAAAACATAAGACAATATTTTTTTAAAAAAAAAAGTTTTATTACAAAATTCAATAATAATTATTCAACAAAAACGTGTTGTCTGAGTATCTTATTCACTAATACAAATTAAATTCCTAATCCCTAAATCTTTTCTCTAACCATTGACAAAATAGGTCCCAAGTTTGAAAATATTTTTTTAAAAGGAAGCTTAGAAAGGGAACTCCACAAAAAATAGTCTGTAATGTATTTAATCTGGACCTTGGTAGACTTGTAGAATAACATAGAACATAGAATAATAGAGTTGGAAGGGATCTCAGAGGTCTTCTAGTCCAAACTCCTGTTCAAGCAGGAGACCTTATACCATTTCAGACTCACCTCAACTAAGGTGAGGGAGGGGTTCATCATAGTTCCCAAAGAGTCCTTAGATTATTTGGAGTATTTTGGGGCTAAGAGCTCTACTAGCTAAATGATGAAATGCTACATTGCTTTTAAAAAGCCAACACAACACAAGGATACTGCTGCAAGGTTTCAAACCACCAACTTTCTGTTTATAGGGAAAGAATTACATATAGCTAATGTGTTATAACAGTTCTAAAAGTCTATAGTAAATTTAATACAAGTTACTCATGGCCGCCATTGTTTTATTTATCCCAGAGAGGTTCCCAAGATGAAACCTTGGTGTTTTAATGAATATATTATCTAGCCAGAAAATCTGCTATTTTGCCTACATACTCATAAGACTTTTCAACCTGGTGGAAAGATGGAAAGGCAATTTCTAATGATCCCCCTTGTCCACAAGTTCTTAAGAGGCCTCTTTCCAAAATTCTCCCTAGTATCATGGAAGACTCTCTAAAGCAGACATGTCAAACTTGCGACGTCATGTGACATCACGCAACATATCGGGACAGTTTTGCCATTGCCATTGCACTGCTTGTGGATGACACATCTGGCCTGCAGGCTGGCAGTTTGACACTCCTCCTCTAAAGCAGTGTTTCTCAACCTTGACAATTTTAAGGCATGTGGACTTCAACTCCCAGAATTCCACAGCCAGCAATGCTGGCTGTGGAATTCTGGGATTTGAAGTCCACATGCCTTAAAATTGTCAAGGTTGAGAAACACTGCTCTAAATTAACAGCTGTAAGAAAAAAGGAGAAATTTCTTAAAATTATTCTCTTTCCTTCGACTCTGCATAGAAGCCTCTGCTAAAATAACTTTTTTTATCCATAGTGGAGCATTTTGTTTAACTTTAATGCAAACTTAAGTATTTATAGGATTTTATTTTAAAAAAAAGATTTCAAGATATAATTAGAAATTTCCATTGATATATAAAAAGATTCAGATTGTTATATGTTATTACAAAATATGCATCTGATTTGTTTTGTTCCTAATGCCAAACTTTTATGAAGTCTTAACAGTCTCATTTTATCTTTTACTCACTACATTATTGTTTGCAAAGTAAAACACAACAATTATCACAGATCAGGTTCTGGAGAGGCATTCAAGCTTTGTAGTTCTCTCTTAGTTTTAATTTTAATAATGTGTGCAGTAGGAAGAGATGTTTATTTTTGGCAGCATACTCATTGTGCTAAAACAAATTATCAGATTTCAGCACTGGAAAGAACATTTTGTTTGATCTAAAAAGTATAAATAATTCCTGCAAAAATATAAGACATGGTTGTTAATGAAAAAAACACTTCAAAAATGCTTTAATACAGCTTTAATACAGCTTTGTTATGGCTTTGCTTTGTCTTCATTTAAAAGTGAGAGTGAGAGAAGGAATTGGGAAAGAGGGTGACAACAACATTCAAAATATCATTTGTTCTTTTGCTTGTTTAGTCTTTCTGCCAAATGTTTTTATGTTAATTCATAATTATATGTTTATTAAAAGGAAAGAGAATGTTCATTTGTGGTAAATTAGTTGCCTTTAAATGTATGTGTGTTTGTAGATAGATGATAATGATGATGATGATGAAGAAGAAGAAGAACAAGGAGGAGGAGGAGGAGGAAGAGAAGAAGATAGTTAGAAAGACAGACAGACAGACAGACAGACAGACAGACAGACAGACAGACAGACAGATAGATAGATAGATAGATAGATAGATAGATAGATAGATAGATAGATAGATGATAGACAGAGAGACAGGGGGGAAGAAAAAAGAAAGATCTGTTTTTATTATAGAATGTTCTAAATGGGCCTTCATACTATTTATATACTGATAAAGAACAGACAAGAATGTAAGAAATTATGCAACATCTGGTAAGAATGCATACATGGAACTGTGCAGGTTGGAAAATACTATTTTAAATTGATGTTTTGCTCCTTACCAGTTCTGTCTAGGCTTTGTGAAAAAAGCTACCTAGTTTACTTTCCACCATTCTAATTTGTACAGTATCTTTAAATAATAAGCTATACTGGTATATCATAGGTGGTCCGGTTTTGAATTCCTTCAGTGGATATGAAGAGGAGGTAGGAGGAGATTTGTATTATATGAGTCTAAGTTTGAATTGCTTATGAAGTCTTCTGTCAGAACTTTTCAATAACTGAGTTTATATAGGATATAGCTAAAAATTGGTCAGAGGACATTAAAAATTGGTATAGGACATTATGAAGAGTCATAAATAAAAAAGCGCAGGACCATGAGATGTCAGAAGGCATCTGAAGTCTCTCTCAATGGCAACATAGGTGACATATAATTTTAATTAATTTTAATAACTAAAATAAATACATGTTTCTGTAAGGCAGCCACAAAAGTTAGCAGAAAACATTAAAATGTCATCCAAAAGGTAGAGGAGGGAATTGGAAGTAAAGCTATTCTGGACCTAATTCTTACTATTAGAGAAGAAGTGATAGAGGGAATTGAAGTTGCTGGAACCTTGGAGGAAAGTAACCATGTCATATTAGAATTCAATATAATGCAAACACAAGCAATAGAAAATAATTCAACCAATGTCTTAACTTCAAAAGAGCTGATTTTAAGAAACTTAGAGAGAACCTAGGAAAGATTCCATGGATGAAAATCCTAAAGGGGAAAACAACTCAAAAAACATGGGAAACTCTGAAAAATGATATCATAAAGCCCAATCCAGCACAATACCACTGAAAAAGAAAAACAAGTCAAGAAGAAAGCAACATGGCTGCACAAAGATCTCTCAGACAAACTGAAAGACAAAAAGGACAAGTACAAAAAATGGAAAGAGGAACACATAACTAAGGCTGATTATCAGCAGACAGCCAGAACATGCAAAGACAAAGTCAGGAAAGCAAAGGCTCAGAATGAACAAAGACTTGCAACAGAAATCAAGGATAATAAAAAAAAAATATTTCAACATATTAATAACAAGAAAAAAGTCAAGGAAACTGTAGGTCTGCTAGAGAGAGAAGATGGCAAGCAACAGGGAGAAAGCATTGCTGCTTAACTGATTCTTTGCATCAGTCTTCACACAAAAAGAAATTATAGCACAACATACAAAAAAAAATACTGCAAAAGACAAAAGAAACAAAAAATAAAAGAAAGTGGTAAGAGAACACCTATTCTATCTACTTATGTATTGCATACTCTCTGTATTTAAGGAATGAATTAAGCCCTTCTAGTGGAAATTTGGATGAAAATAGATATTGTTATTGTCTGGCTCATGCTTGTCTATTTGTGTATGTAAAATATACAGTCATTCTATATCTAAACTTTTAGGTGGAGTATCAACACTGGAAATAATGAAAACACAGATGCTGTGCCTTAATGCTGTGCAGCTTATCTTGTTGTAATAAAATTTATTTCTTTAAAACTTGGCAGCAACAAGCTAGGAAAGAGAAGATTTTGGTGCCATAAGAAGTGACCAGCTTCCAAGAAATTTATTTATTTAGTCACAGTGGTTCTTGTGCAACAGAACCCAGCTGAAGTTTAATTTGAATTAATGATAAATTCCTTTATAATCATAAATCCATCAAAAACATTCTACATTTTTAATGCTCAATTATTAGTAGCTATTATGAAGACATAAAGATTACTAGAAAAATGCAAACCAGCATCTGAATTATCAACCACTACAAAATAGCTTTCGCCACCATTGCTTGTGGTTCTATTGGAGAGTCACAGAGTAAAAACAAAACAAAACAAAACAATGAAGTGTATGAGAAACTTTAAATAGGGATATTTACAAAGCTATATCTGCTAATAAATGACTTAGATAATGGAATAGATGAGGAACTCATCAAATTTGCAGATGACACTACACTGGCAGGAATAGCCAACACAACAGAAGACAAGCTCAGGATCCAAAAATATATTGACAAACTTGAACAATGGGCCCTATCCAACAAAATGAGTTTAAATGTGGAGAAAAGCAAAGTTTTACATTTAGGCAGGAAAAATCAAAGGTTTAAGTACAGATTAAGTGGACTTGCTTCAAAAACAGTAACTATGAGAGGGGCCTTGGAGTCCTAGTGGACGATCCCTTGACTAAGAGCCAGCAGTGTGCAGCAGCAGCCAAAAAGGCGAATACAATCTTGGGTTGTATAAACAGAGGCATAGAATCAAGATCACACGAAGTATTAGTACTGCTTTATAAAACCCTAGTAAGACCACAACCAATTTTGGTCACCATATTGCAAAAAAGATGTTGAGACTTTGGAAAAAGTTCAGAGAAGAACAACTAAAATGATCAAAGGCTGGGAGACTGAAACATATGAAGAACAGCTGCAGTCTAATGAAAAGAAGAAACATGATAGCAGTATTCCAGCATTTGAGGGGCTGCCACAAAGAAGAGGGGGTCAAATTATTTTCCAAAGCACCAGAGGGCAGGACAAGAAACAATGGTTGGAAACTGACCAAAGAGAGAAACAACTTGGAATTAAGGAGAAACTTCCTAACAGTAAGGACAATTAACCAGTGGAATAGCTTGCCTTCAGAAATTGTGGACACTCCATCACTGAAGTTTTTTAAGAAGAGACTAGAAAGTCACTTGTCTGAAATGATATAGGTTCTCCTGCTTGAGCATAGAGCTGGACTAGAAGACCTCCAAGGCCCCTTTCAGCTTCTATTCTATTCTATTCTATTCTATTCTATTCTATTCTATTCTATTCTATTCTATTCTATTCTATTCTATTCTATTCTATTCTATTCCATTCCACATTTCCCATCTGTGAAGAGAAAACAAATTATAACTGGTCAATTCCAAATGTATTATGGGAAGTAAATGCTGGTATTAATCTCATATAAATATTTCTTGTTAAAACATTTAAGGACATATAATACATAATGTACATACAAATTATTTTTAGTCATTAGAGAATGTAAAATGATACTATATGTGGGATTTTTTTCAGGAAAGAGATTTCTTGATTTCTAAACCTTAATTATATTAAATTTACAAAGCTATCCAGCAATAATATTTTTAAAAAATTAAAAAGTAACAAATCCAAAAAGAATAATTTCCTAATTTCTTGCTACTATGTCATGGAACAGACATAATTTATATGTTTAGAGTTTGCTAATAATAAATAAATGCTATATGAAAGCAGAGTTTGTTGAATTATAGATAGAATTTGAAATAACCACACTGGCATCTTCAGCAAGCAGACATTTCATTAAAATGATGACATAGACAGAGTGACAGCATGATACATATCCCATCCTATGTGCTTTTATCTGAGTCTGATGCAAATATAAATGTTTTAATATTTGCATCATGATTTCATTAAACATGTCTCACCCTTTCCTAACTCCCCATTCCCTCTGAACAGATATTTACACAATTCTCCATCTAGAAGTGCATATATTTTAAATATATAGTTCCAGAAAGCCTAACCTAAAGCTATGTTTTTGAGATACTTTATTATTCTGTCTCACAATTATTTATATGAAAAGGGTGTCACATATTAGTAAGGAGTAATTAGCCTTGCCTCTAGCCTCCAGCATAATAATGGCCTT
The DNA here is from genome assembly GCF_016545835.1 of Crotalus tigris. NCBI lineage: Eukaryota > Metazoa > Chordata > Lepidosauria > Squamata > Viperidae > Crotalus > Crotalus tigris. The sequence goes on from NW_024096688.1 coordinate 196,148, forward strand.
GGTTCTGAACATCTGTATGATGACATGACCCTTTCTGAGAAAGAAATCAATATTTTAGTGGTTCCTTATGCTTAGTGTTGTGGATGCCAAATAGAAGATTATCATAATTGAAGATCCTGATAATGTAGAAGTCAACAAATTAGCTTTTTTCTTTGTAGCAGCCAAAATAATATGTGTATTTCCAGAACATTGTGTGCTTCAAAAATGATTTTGAAGCTATTCTGTGTATCTCATATAGGAACAATTGCAGCACTTCACTGGTAATTATTAAAATAGTCCAACCTTTTTCTGACTTCTGTTCCTTAAAAATCAAAACTGCTGCTGCCTTAAGAAATTCACACTGATATTTTTTAAAGCAGCAACGCGATCCTTTTTTTCAGGCTGATGTAGAAATGTGGAAAAAAAAGAGTGATGCTTTAAGGAATCTATGCATAGCAGTGGTTGCAGAAAGGTCTTATAAAACATTTTTGAAGCTTACATATCCCTAGTTCAGCGAATAGAATAGAATAGAATCATTAATACTCACACTCCCTGCTGATTACGCATATTGTGCAGAAATAGCCATATCACTGTTGGTTTCAAATTTGTGATGGACTGCAGAAAGCCAAAGATCTGTTCTATTTCTTGGCCAAATTGGAAGTGTCAAATAGCTGTTCCATATAAAATGACCAAAATCACATTTTTTGTATATAAATCTGCACAGTATTTGGGCAACTGTTACACAATTGCACAGATCAATTTCAATCCACAATTTGGTCATTTTCCATAATTCCATAATTCAAACATGTGTGGCTAGTAGACATATTTTTTCCTCTGATTTCAGTCCTGGTGGAATGCTGAGAACTGGCTGGCTTTACTACAATTTCAAAGTGTGCAGTACCTTCTGAACTTCACCAGGTGCATAATTCTTTGCCAAAATATTTTGTGCAATTTGCTGCACAAAGGACCTAAAACAGCTAAACTTCAGCTCTTACATTTTGCATGAACAAATATGAACTTTAAAATGTCTAAGAGCAAAAAACCTGCCAGTCACTGGATAAACGTTTAAAGCTCTTTTTATTATTTTGCAGCTGGTGCCCTTTGCTGAAGGATATTTCCTTTGCTGCAGACTCAGAATAAAAACATTTCATTTTAAGAATGCAATTAGAAACACATCTGTTGTTTCAGGACCTTTATATTAAAAGTAAGTCCACATAAAGATTAAAATATCTATTTTTCTCAGAAAGGAAGTATATTTATTTAAAGACTATTTTAATTGAATACCAGCATCTTTCTAATTACAGTTCCGTAGTATGAATAATGTGAGCCATTCAAAGCAATGGAAAGCAATAACTCTGGATCTATATCAAACCTGGCTGGAGTTTTCAAATAACGTTAAAAGGCAGTGAATGCATGCCACATAGAAATTTTTGAAAATAGAATTAATGTAAGAGGATGCACTTATAGAAGGAAAAGTATATTTCTGTCAATTCATACAATCAAATGTATTGATAAATCATCATTTCACAATGGATTCCCCATTCACTGTTATCCTTTTGAGTTATTATAACTGCTTATTATACTGTAACTGCATTCAGCCAAAATGGATTAATGGAAGTGCTCTTCCATTTTTTACTGAATGTTGATATTTGGAAACATATGATCATCCAGTGAAAATAGCAGAACATTAAGTTTTCTGGAGAAGATCAAAGGATTATTTGTAATAGAAGCCATCCAGATGCTAGTAAGAATCCCATAACAAATTTAAATAGCCTCTCCAATACTGTTTCCCCAAAACTGTTTTTTTTTTTTTTTGAAGGCATGCCAGTTCAAATGTGAAATACTGTGCAGTTTTCATGATTTATGGTTACTGATTATACTGAATGCACTTTGTCTAAATTACTTTAAAACTCCCTTCCCTCATAGTGACTGCTGTGTCATGCAGTATCAAATTCCATATTTCAACCACATGCAAAAAAAAAGTGTTTTCTTTTTGTCTGTCCCAATCTTCGAATCTTTGGATGAATTCTTCTGGTTCTAATTCAATAAGAAAGACACACTTCAATCACCTCATACAGTTAGTTGCCATTGCCTACACATTTCAAATCTCCACAATATTATTCCTGAGATGTAGACTACACTTGTGCACATTATTATAAACCTCTTTATGCCTGGGGACTGCATTTATATTTGAGGAAGACAGAAAGCTACAATAAAGTGAAGTTGCAAAGCGGAGCCACTTTCTGTATCTATAGAAGGTCAGGCTTACTAAGCAAACTAAGCCAAAAGAAACAAACATTATGGCTTAGAGTAGAAGTTTTCACTGGGAGCATGGCTATTAGCAGGTTCCTGTTGCTTTTGCCACATCCAAAAGGCTTGCATTGCAACAGTGTGGTTGTCATCAAACTGACCCATTGGATTAGCCCTCTGTAGACATCACTGACTCATATATTAAAGGTAAAAGGAAAAGGTTTCCCTGTCCAGTTATGCTTGACTTTAGGGCATGGTGCTCATCTCTGTTTGTTGGCTGAGGGAGCTAGCATTGTTCAAAGATATTTTCCATGCTCATGTAGCCAGCTTGGCTATATGCCAGTGGTGTACAGAACACTGTTACTTTCCCACCAAAGTGGTACCTATTAATCTATCACATTTGCATGCTTTCAAACTGCTAGGTGGACAAGAGCTGGGCACGTAAGGAGCTCACCTCATTGTGTGGTGCTCAGGTCTCAAACCAAGGCTGTCACCTTTCCAGCTGACAAGCTCAGTATTTTTAACCACTGAACCATCATTACACACACACAAACACACACACACTCACACACACACACTCATACAAACATATATATTCATATATTACAATTAATCAAATTGTAAGTAAATGTATAGGAAATCATCATATCAATTACATCAAAATAATGTTATGCATCCCCTTTATGGATTACTGCCTTGTCGTGGCGAAGGGGCTTGTGTAACTCAAGTAGCGCCAGAAAGAATGAAGTGACTGGGCCAAAGCTGAAAGGATGCTTAGCTGTGGATATATCTGGTGGTGAAAGGAAAGTCCAATGCTGTAAAGATCTTTTCTCCATAGGAACCTGGAATGTAAGATCCATGAATCAAGGCAAGCTATATGTAGTCAAAGAAGAGATGACAAGACTGAACATCGACATCTTAGAAATCAGCGAATTAAAATGGACAAGAATGGGTGAATTTAACTCAGATGTCCATCAGGTATACTATTGCGGGCAAGAATCCCTCAGAAGAAATGGAGTAGCCTTCATAGTCAATAAAAGAATAGGAAAAGCAATATTGGGATACAAGTCCCAAAATGACAGAATGATCTCAGTTCAAATCCAAGGCAAACCATTCAATATCACAGTAGTCCAAATCTATGTCCCAACCACTGATGCTGAAGAGGATGAAATTGACTGGTTCTATGAAGCCCTACAGCACCTTATACAATTAACACCCAAAAATGATGTCCTTATCATCATGGGGGATTGGAATGCTAATGTAGGAAGCCAAAAGATAACCAGAATAACAGGGAAGTTTGGCCTTGGAGTACAAAATGAAGCAGGGCACAGGCTGATAGAATTTTGTCAAGAGAATACGATGGTCATAACAAACACTCTTTTCCAACAACCCAAAAGACGGCTCTACACATGGACATCACCAGACAGTCAACACAGAAATCAGATTGACTATGTGCTCTGTAGCCAAAGATGGAGAAGCTCTATACAGTCAGTAAAAACAAGATCATGAGCTGACTGTGGCTCAGATCATGAGCTTCTCGTTGCAAAATTTAGGCTTAAATTGAAGAAAGTAGGGAAAAGCACTAGGCCACTCAGATATGAACTAAATCACATTCCTGATGAATATACAGTAGAGGTGACAAATAGATTTAAGGAATTAGATCTGATAGACAGAGTGCCTAAAGAACTATGGACAAAGGTTTGCAACATTGTACAAGAGGTAGCAACTAAATCCATCCCAAATGTTATGTAAAGGGAGAATTAAATGTAATGTAATTTTTGTCCCAGTTTCATCTACATTTTGGGAAATGGTCTCCAACATGCTGCTCCAGAGCTATAAGTCACTGTTGCACTGAAAACATTGTGAAAGTCATGTGCTGAAGTCATGCATCAATTAGGCTAATTTATATTGCATCATCTCTATCCATCTCCTTCTTTGTCTCAGTTGGCAAGTCGGGGGGGGGGGGCATAGTTCGTACTATAGAATGAGCATATATATGAGTTCCAGTAATTTTAGGATCCTGCCTACATGAAAGAGTTGGCAACTGGCTCTGTTGCAACATTTTATCGTTGTAAATATATTTTGGTTAAAAAAAGAATTGCTGTAGGGCTTTCTGAAATAATGTCAGACTCACTTTTCAAGTTTTATACAAAACAAGTACAAGTGTCATGGTTGGGATCTAGGACATATGTTAAAGTAGTTTTAGCAATTGAATGTTTATTAGAAAGATAAGGAAATAATGAGAGATGTTCTCTTTATATTGTCTAACTATCAAGCAGCAACAAGAAACTTAATTGTACTTTCTTTGTTACAGTTGAAAGCTAGCTGACATGAATAGCACCTCTGAAATATTCCTGGAGCTGCTTTATTTTAAAATCAGTAGAATAAACTTGTGCTCAAATTTTCATTTTATTTTTTAAAAAAACCTTGACTGATACTTGCAATATGTGATGTTAAAGCTACTTACTCTAAAGTTATCACATTTTTTTTCATTGAAGTGCCCAGGTATTGGTACTTTAATTAAAAATCCACATCTTTCCTTTGCTTTATCTACAATGAATGTAATGAGAGAGAAAAGACCAGATTATACATGGTAGAAACAGAATAAATACATGAAAATATTAAATTTTGACTTTAGAAGAAAAGAAGTAACATCTATAATATCTACAAGCAGGGTATGCAGTAATTTATCTGCAAGAGCACAAACACATTCCAGGCTCATAGCTTTTCATCTAAACAGCATGTACTATACTCATTGTATACTGGACACTATATTTGGTAGTTGCTTTGAATTATCTTAAATTGGAATCTGGAATTAATCTTTCTCAAGCTTTGAAGCTGGAGTTCCAAGATGGTGCAGTTGTCACCATTCCTGTACTTTTTTACTGCTTGTCCAAACTGTGGCCCTACAGCAGGCATGTGAAACTCACGACGTCACGTGACATCGCGTGACATATCAGAGCTTTTTCACCATAGCTGGCAATGGGGTGGGCACGGCTCCGGTATGATGAAACCGGCCCACAGGCTGGCAGTTTAACATCCCTGCCCTACAGTTTTTGCAAGATTCATATAATTATTCTTTTTTTCCCCACCTACTTACAGAGAAATACACACATACTTTTTTAAGATAGAAAAAAAAACCCTAAAAATAGATTTTTTTCAAACTCCTCCCCTTTTTTTCCTTTTATTTCACAGGAGCCATTAACTATCAAAGGAATAAATAGCCTACATACTCTTACATTTAACCAGAAAAAAAAATCAGAGTTTAGTAGGTCATTTAAATAGCTTATGTAATACAGGTAGTTTTTGCTTAATGACTGGCCTGTTTAGCAACCTCACGCCATCTCATACCTTCCCCCCCCACACACACACACATACACAAACAAAAGTTTCAAAAAGAGAAAAAAGATCCAGAAGGTGAGGGGAGTCAAAACTGAAATAGCTAGAAGACGAGGGTCATACTCAAAAAAATAAAAAAGTGGTAATCCAGATTAAATAGGTTTTTTTATCTGCTCTGATTAAAACAAGGTAGGTTGGGACAAAGCATGCAGAGGATGAGACTAGCCTCTGTTTTCATTGGAAACATTTTCCCCCCTGTTGCTTGATCTATATTTTACAGTAAGCCAAAATAGTTTGATCTACTCCACCTAAAGGCTGAGAGATACTTTTCACTAACCATACAGAAAATATTCAAGCTCTGCCTGTGTGGAAAGATGAAAGGTCTTTTGCTGCAGGCAAATAAAACTACAGAGGATTCAAACACTCACTGGTGGCTAACTTCCTTCCTATTTCCAACTCTAGGGAATGCCAGCTGAGTGAATGTCTAAATAGCAGTAGAAAGATAAAAAATATAAATGTATTACTGGACTTAAACAAGTTAATAGAAAGGGAAGGATGGGGAGAGAAGAAATATCCTTTAGAAGCAGTTAAGATTTATGAGGATTTTTTTTTTAAAAAAAGCAGGCTCCCCTTTGGCTATTCTCTGGAAGTTATCCTTAAATTTAGGGAAGTGATAGTTCTGCAACCTGGCAAAGAAAAGTTAAGCTACTTGGGTTACAAATACAAGACAGGAGTTCTTTGTAGAATATATTGAACGATGCTATTTTAGCATTTGTGCCAGATAGCCAGGAAAAGGGGGGAAAGAGACCTCAGCTATGTTGTTAAACAATCACAGTCAAGCTTTTGCAGTTGAGTTGAAGTGTTTATGAAGCTTTAGTTCAACTACTTAGAATACTAAGGCTGTCCTCTCTGCTTAAGAAATGGTAGCATTTTTTAAAATTATTTTTTTTTCAAAAAAAAAATAAATGGAAAGGAATCTCCCATATTTGGGTAGTTATGTGGTTGCATGAAGTAATATACTTATGAAATCCATTTTGCCACTAATTATTTATCCTAATGCATGCTATTAGGCCTATACCGCTAAATATCTTATAGAATGCAAAACATTAAATAGTTCTTTAAAATGTATGCCTGTCAATCACATTCAAATCCCCTTAAAATGTGGATATGTGTGAATGAGAAGACAATGGGAAGAATTTCTTAAAGAGTTTGTGCCACTGGACTCATAATTCTTCTTGTATGATGGAATAGAAAAAGAAGCAAAATCAGCAATAATTCATTTTTATCCATATATATGTGTGTGTGTGTGTGTGTATGAAAAAAATATTAAAGAAAAAAGGCATTTAAGATACGTAAGAGAAGGTTAGATAACCTTTCCTTCTATAAGGATTTTTGTAATGTTTTTTTTGCATTTTGTCGTTAAAAAGAAGATGGTACAGACACACCAAAAAGTTCAAGGAGCACATGTGTATGAGCTTTGGGGAATGCAGAAGAAAAGGGCTAATATGTTTGCATTAACTCTCACTGCAATCCGAATTAACCTCACCTTGTTGGAAAGTGACTGCAGCAATCTGTCCCACAGGATATGAGGGCAACATGGAGGTGAAAAGAAAAAAAAAAAAAAAGCTCTGATTGAAATGTGAAGCAGCAGGAGTCTGATACTGAAGTGGTAATAAAACCCTGGTTGGCCTCCACTTTTGATCTTGGCTTCTTTGCTGCTAACCTCCATAGCTGATCTGACACTGCCCTCAGCAGACATTAGAGAAAGTAACAACCTTTTTAGAATCTCCACTGAGATGCCTTTAGCCTTGTGGTTTTCTTTGATGTGTGTCTTTTTTGTCTTTTACCCAGGCTACCTATTATTGCTATGAAAAATGCATGCAGTCAGGAGGAAAATTTGATTTAAGGTAAACTTTTTCCTAACAGAAATGCAGCATCTTAAATTTCTCCACTCATTTATTGGAACTGTGAGATTGTGGATCAATTTACAATGTCAGATGTTTCCATAGGTTAATAATGACTGCATGACTTTTGCCTGGCTTTCCCAGAAACTGGAATTGCCTCCATATCTTGGGAGGTTTGATAGCTTATGTTGTTTCAGTCTGGTGCATTCACCATCTGCATCACTTCACCTGATTAATTATGTGCCACAACTTGCTTTCAACTCATAGTGGCTACATAGATATTTTTCCTCCATGACAATCTATCCCTAAACTAGTCTTCCAAGTCTTCCAACAGTGCACTCATTACCACTATACTGTAACTGAGAGTAACTTTGAAATGAGATGGGTGGCAAATAACTTTCATAAATAATAATATACTGAATCCTTTCTTGTACTAGTCAACATCTTCTCCTTCTCATCAATTTTGCCTGTACTGAAGCCTTTTCCAGAGAGCTAGGTCTTTGCATAATGTAGCCAAAGTAGGATAATTTGAGTCTGGTCATTTGTTCCTTGAGTGAGTCTTGTGGATTAATTTGTTTGATTGAGTCACTTGATTGTTTTCTTGGATGTCCATGGTATTCTCAGGAATCTTCTCCAACACCAAAATTCAAAAGTTCCAATATTCTTCTTACTCTGTTTTTTCAAAGTCCATTTGTATCATTTAACTGCCAATGAGCACACTGAAATAGGGAGAGGTACATGAAATAATTTTAATAATGTAATCTCCTTATATTGTAGCGTATAAGTATGTGGTAGAGGTTTAAATTTTATCTTGCCTCCTTTGGCTTATAAAAAACTCACAAGAGATAAACAAAATCAAAGGTTTTTTTAAAGCATGGTTGGCTTTCTTTCTTTCTTTCTTTCTTTCTTTCTTTCTTTCTTTCTTTCTTTTTGTTTTGTCTCAAGGTAGTAGCGACATGATTAGAGTATACAGAATATTAACATCAGTCCTTTGTCAGTGCCAGATCATTTTTATTGCTTTTACCATAAATTCACCCTAATTATGCTCTGCTGCACAGAAGTAGGATCTCTTTGATCAGGGCTCCAAATGAATCCTGTTGAGTTTCAGAGGCTCTGATATACAGTTCAGCTGAGGCTTTAGACACTGCAGGGAATGAAAAGGTGACTGTGGCCTTGGAGATGATTATGTTTATGTGGCTGTCACCCCTGCTCATGATCTTGAGAAGCTCTTAGTTTTTGAAAGAAAATTAAACGTTTTCAAGGAAACTCTATAAAATACAATAGTAGATGAGAAATTTATGGAGATTCTCAGTTACCCAGGTCAAAGTTATCCCAAAGGTGCTTTTTCAAAAGGCAACTGGACTTCGTTTTTCTTTGAAAATGTTTCACCTCATTGTATCCCTCCCCTACACCATTTATCTCCTGTTTACAACACAGTCCTCTCAGCAGTTCCAAGAAGGTTCTACACTCACTTGCACTATTTAGGTGACTTTGAGGGCACAGATAAACCTCCAAGTGGTCTCAATGACCCTCTGAGAGAGTGATAATGACCAGATGACTGCAAGGAATATAAATCCTTCCATTCTCCACCATTCAGTCAGAACTTGAAGAAGCTTCTTGGGTGAGAAGTGAAATGTTTTCAAGGAAAAACAAAGGAAGTCCAGTTGCCTTTCGAAAAAGTCCATTTGGGGTAGCAGATAAGAAGTCTAGAGTAGTATTGGAGGAAGATGAAGAATGAATTTGACTAAACACAGATAAGGTTTCAAAAGATTGTTAAGTGGCAATACCAGCAGTATAATCTAATTATAGCAATGTGCTGCTTTCTTCCCTATGCCTTGTGAAGACCTTGTGGGGTTGGAGATATTCCAGCCTCTTGCTCTAAGGGTTAAACATCTCTGTGTGAGCATTTATATGCCTTCAGATCTTTGCTTTGGTGATCTTGATTTAATCTGATTTTATTTAATAATTGACATATTGTGTTATAGTTTTATTACTATTTTCTGAAATGCACAAAGAATCTGGTATTAGGTACCATAGAACGTAGTGAACAAATGATATACACTTATATTTCCCAACTCTTGATCTTCCATTTTACACTAATATATTATTTCTACTTTTTTTTAAAAAAAAAAAAAAGAGTAGTAAGGTTTAAATTACAATATCTATTTCTAGTAGAGTTACGGTTATGTGAAGAAAATCATTAGCTCTGCATAGTAAGCAGTTTTCCTACAGCTATAGCTTTGTGGCCATAACACCCTCAAGCATTTACCATTATTTAAGGTAAACGACCAAAAAACATTATAAACATTTCCAACTAATCTAAAGAGAAATCTTCCATTATTTCACTTGGGGTGTAACATTCTTTTCATTAGTTCAACAATTTGATAATCGCATCTTCTTTAAAGCGAATGCAATATTTGAATCTAACTGACCTCGTTACTTCTCTGTGTATTTATTTGTGGCAGATGTTCCGTAAAGTAAGAATAATACTACACATAATTTTTAGACAGCCCTATTTCACTTGAAGCAGTTGAAGTTCCAAGTCAGCATCTTTTTAATTAAAATATTTGATATTTTCTACTTGAGGTTCAAAACAAATTGATTTCTCCTCTCCTAATCTCCATGCTAATGGTAATTGAATATTCAGTGTAAATGTGTAATTTGCTAATAATGGGAGTTTGTGGCTATGGTTTTTGGTGAGCTTTTCTACTGCAGACATTTCAAATGTAAAGGAAAAGGGAAACAAATTAGTATGTCTAATTGTTCTTCTCTTCACTCCAGGCAATAATGAGCAGAGGTTAACATAACAAACAATATTTTGATACCTAACCAAAAAACACCATATATACTAAAATATGATTTTCTATCCTTTTAGATGATCAGTCATATTAGAATCTCTAGCTAGATTGGTGGGAGGGGTTAAGAGAGGTCAGGTTTAATGTCTTTGCATTGCAGGAAACAGTATAGGCTGACCTCCTCCAGAATCTTTAAAGACTTATCTTTCATTCCTAAGGAAATGCAGTCAATTTTCAAGATTCTTGTAACATAGTTGACTAGCAATAAGGCTATTCTTGAGACTCTTCATGAATGGTTTTCCAGTTTATGAATGTCATGTGAAACATTAGATTTTCATTAAATTATCATTCATATTTTCTGAAATATATACATATACATTTGTGTAATTATGGGTACAACAGAGATGGAACCTTCAAGCTGTGTCTCAGTCATTCAGACTTAAAGTTCTTTTATTTGAAGATTTGAAAGGCCTGATCCTATAAATATTTATTCTGTGGATAAATATTCACAGAATCTTGTTGACATTAGTATGGCTTCATGGTTCTATTTGCCAGTGGAATTAAATCCAGTAGGGTTACTCTTGAGAGTATTCCAAGAATATAGAGAATATTCCAAACTGATCTGTAAACAAGGATAAGGGACATGAAAGGTGTAAGTGCCAAATTGTTTGGTAGAATAAGCAGAAAAAAGCTTATCTTCTGCCATGAGAAAGGAGTGGCAGATATAGTTGGACAGGATTATAGAGCAAGGATTCTTGCTTGTAAGGAAGTAGAATCTACCTGTTTTTTGGTAGAAGAGAAAATATTGTTGCTATGCGTCATCAACATTTTTATTGTGATTGATCAATCTATGATTCTAAAGTCATTGACAATATAACGCATACCATATTTTCATCTTTGCTGTGAAGGATGCTATCTGCCATGAGAATTCCTATAACAACCATCACCAGTACTACTATCTTCTGTATTCTAAATATTTTGCAGGTTTAGCAGTGCATAACTATAGTATTTATATGAGAATATAATTATTTCCCACAAGATGCTTATCATGAAATAGAGATTATCATTTATGGTGGACATGTGATAATATCGGAATAGGATTCATATCCTAATACAGAAAATGCTTAAAGTAAAGATAAAGATAAAACCAGAAACTTTTCTTTGGGGTTTAATGGAAAAAAGACTTGGAATTTTTTTGGGGGAACTTTGATCTTATGTCTGTTGATGGCAGCAAGACTATTGTATGCACAAAAATGGAAGGACATTTTGATTCCCACTATGGATAAATGGCTACAGATGGTGATGGTGTTGGCAGAGATGGCTAAACTGACCATTTTGACTAAAAAAAAGAATATAAGTACTTTTGTTTCTACTTGGAGACCACTTGAGTGTAACAAAATGAAACTTTGATTTTGGGTTTTACTGATTAGATTGATTTGTTGTTATAGAAATGGCTAGTTTATACTATTACAGAAAAGTAAAAAAAATGAGGTTCATTGTTAATGTATTATTCTACTGCAGGTGTGTCAAACTGCTGGCCCATGGACCGGATGCATCAGGGTGAAACTATGCCCACCCCATTGCTGGCAATGGAAAAAAAGTCATGATACGTCACGTGACGTTGCGAGTTTGACACCCCTGTTCTACTGCAACAGAGGAAGTCCAAAGTCAATGCCTTTTCTTTTCCCCTTATGCCCGTCACTTTTCTTCCCTTTTTCCATCCCCGGTGTGTCCTACTATTTGCTTTTGTATTTTTGTATTTTATTCTATAATCTAATAAAACATTACAAACCGATGGGGGAAAAAATGAAATAGAGACTCGACTGAGTTAAATATATATTTTTCTGAGAAAAATTCTGAGTTTCATTCTTTTTTTCCAAAAGGTCACTTTTTATAATTTAATTTGGGAAAAAAAGTTATAAATATTAAAAGATGAAGGTATGGATGTTGCCAGGCAGATACTTGGAAGATAAAACAAGGAGGTTAACACTCCTAGATTGGCCTTCAGAAAGTTAGGAAAATAATTAGTTTTTCCATCCATTTCTATTCCATTTCTCTTTTGCCCTTCTAACTAGAAGATTTTTTGCCCAATTTTGTGTCTTGATTCAAGTAAAATATTCTAACATGATGAAATGAAATCATCAGTCTATAACAGTTTTCTTGTTTCTCTGTATCATGCCTCAGTATAGATGTCTAATTCTGTGGTAGATCATTGATCCATTTAGTTCTCAAATTTTTTTAGTGGCTCTCTTATCTACTTCTGCTCTATTTGTCTTTATCAAAAATGTTTTCTTATACTTTAGATTGGTGTATGCTCAAAACTGGAGGAATAAAGAAATCCCAACAGAAGAAGAGATTATATATAAAATTTTATCGTGTGCTGAAATGGATAGGCTTACAATGGAAATGAAGCATAAGACAGAATCAGATATTTTGAGATCTGGGACAAATTTTATTACTGGTGTGAATCAAGGAGAATTGTTCGGGTTTTAAATTAGCGTTAAAATAGAATTATATATAACTGTATATATAACTGTATTGTATAGAAGAATATATTTATATAGAGATCAAGAATTATATATTAATTATATGTATCAAGAGGAACAAATTGTTAGGAATATTTATTCTGGAATGTCACGTTATGTCCATCTTTGTTTTTAACTGTATTATAAATAAAAACTTTTAAAAAGTGTTTTCTTATACTTCTTTGTTGAGACCTCAAAATTGTGTATTTTATTATTTTTTTCCTGTTTGTTAACAGAGTAACTTTTTCTTCTGTTCTTTCAGAGAACATAGGTTACATAACAGTTCAGAACAGTTCCCCAAATGACAATTATTAGAGTAGAGGAACAATGTCTTTGGTGTTTTTCAGGTTTTCATATATTAAAATTAAATTAAATATCCTTTCCTTCTCTCTCCATCTCTTTCCCAGTGGATCTTAGAACAATTTAATAGCTTTTCTGCTTTTTTGTAAGGCTTTCAAAATGATGGAAAAGTGTTTTCTGATGCATTTTTCTATAGAATCAAGCAGAGCAAAATATAAAGCCTTCATCTGACAAAACGTGATTGTTAGCAGCAGTTAGAAAATGTGCTGTTTGATTCAAATTTGAAGAGTTCGGAAGTTCAAAAATAGCACTTGGGATGAATAAATAAAATTATTACATATCTAGGGCAATGTTGCATGTGGTTCTATTATTACATAAACTCACCAAAGCAATAATTGCAAATGGATATTGTTGACATTACAGTTGAATGTAGGATCTCTGTCAACAGAAGAGGGAAGAAGAAATCCATCACTGTCTTTTGGTCTCAAAGGAAATAACATGCTCTTAAAATCTGCTTCACTGGGTGGCACAATTTTCAGAAGCCTAGTTGGACATATAGTATATAAAGGAAAGGAAGAGAGGGGAATGGAAATGTCACCCTGCATGAATAACTGGTTTTCATTCAGGGTATATTTGGATAGTAAGACACATTAGAGAAAGAAAAGTATTAAAAGTGCAACAAGTGATGCCTGATAAAAATTTTGCTGGTATGTGAATTTAGAACTTATTGTGATATGCTATTAACAGACAAGCATCAGTATATTCTGTTTTCTATTTACTTCTAAGAAATCATTTTGGATCTCACAGATTTGTGGCTTGCTTTCAGTTTAAAAACCCAGGTGAAAACTCACTAGGTCAGATCTGAGGGCAAGAGCTGATGAAGTCATCACTGCTGATTTTTCAGAAAATGGAAGGTGGGAGAATGCTGTTTAAAAATCTAAAATGTAGTTACATAGGGCATTTCTAGTAGTAAAATATATACAAGGGGAAGCCTTTAGGCCCAAAAGCCAGTTTATAATGTAAATTCCCCCTTTCCCATCCTCATTGCTATATTTGAGGACAGGAGTATAGACATTACTTAAGTTTTGTTCTACTTGGTGTTTATCCCACCTAGAATATGTTCCCACCAGGATTCAAGCAGACTAACCTTTAAATAGTACTGATAAAAATCAAAACAGATAAAAAAACTATTTTTGGTATACAGTGGAATTTTGAAACTATTTGATAACAAATACTACCATTCCAGATGATTATTACTTTTCTCTCCCATCCATCATCTCTGTTTTCACTAAAATATATCCATTTTAGTGTTTCAGTAGTAGATGGAAAAGGTTGTTTTATTTCTGAACTGTGACAGTTTTGTGTGTGCTCATTTGTTTTTTCTCTCCTAATTTAATGTACATTTTTACAAGCACATTTGGGTACATGTTGAAATGCATTTTCATGATGTCTACAATCCTGTGACTCTTGGGATTATCACATACATCAGATATCCCATTTTAAGATTAGAGAAAAGGATCAGACCTTGAAAGATAAATGCTCTTCTTAGATGCCTTTCTTAAAATCCTATTTGTAAACAGGAAATGCCAACACTTAAATAATTTTAAGTATTTGCTTTACTTCAGCTTTCTATTCCGATGTATTATTCATTGAGTTTCAGCACCTGAATGGACCTTTGAGGCTTCTTTAATTACTATGGGTCCATTATTCTCCTTCCCATAACAGCACTAAGAAAGCCATCCTTATAACTTGTCTCAGTTGCAGTTTGTCATTCCTTAACATGGATAAAGAGAAATAAAAATGTACTCAGCATTCTCATAAATGCCATCAGTTTCCAATGCCTCATTTGGTATTCCCTGGTAGGATATATGACTGTTATTTTTGCTCAAGTCATATTTGCCTGTTTATTTGTTTGCTTTGTAATTGTGTTTTTCCCCCTGTAGCTTATACAGTGCTGGCTTACTTGTGTGAGCCATCTGGAGTGATTTACACTGGGGGGGGGTTTGTGGGCTTGTTTTTTTTCCTATTGCACCTGCTTCCTGTAGTTTATAGCTTGTGACACACTTTCTCAGGACTGATTAGGAGGATTATTTTCTAGAAGAATGCACTGCTTAAACTTTGAAATGTTTATAAAATCTTGATGGTCATTCAGAATTTGGTTTCACCTATCTGTATGTATGTATATGTATATGTATATATGTGCGTGAGTGTAAGTGTGTGTATTCAGTCAAGCAATTTTCAAAAATCTGCTAATTGGCATCTTGCTTGAAGATGTTTTCTCCCCAACTCACATTTTTCACCCACCCATAAACTCAGGGTGTAACATGTAACATTAAGAGGTTTAAAACTATGAACTCTCCAGCTCTAACTATCATCTATTTCTCTCTCTGTCTGTCTCCATCTCTCCATCTATCATGATCTATCTATCATCTATTTAATATAGTATCCATTTCACCAGAAATTACTCTGGAGGAGTACAATCTTTGCTTTTCTCATTCTGAATTCTGACCAGAGAGGTAATGGGAAAGCATTACTTTACCCATCTCCTGCCAGGAAATCTATTTCTAATTGTTTGGGAGACAGTCAAGATGGCAGAACTAGCATGTCTTCCCACAGTAACATATGTCCCTGCATTATCCACTTGCCAGCATGTCTTCTGCTGCCAAATGCCATCACTGTTGTTCTCCAAGGCTACTGTTTCCACAGACATTACTTCCACCTGTAAATCTTATGACTTTTCATTAGAGTGAAATTGCCCATGAGAAAAGAAAACTGACCATTTGATATAATTCTAAGAATAACATATAACTGAAATAATTCAGTCTAATGTAAGCATGTTTTAAAGTACATAACATGAATACATAGCTATCATTTATTCAGGAAATTAAAAATTCTAAAAATGCAACTCTTGTTTTTCTTCTACTCTGCTTTCTACTCCTTCAGAATTTGTTATTTGGCTATTATTTCATTTTTTTCCTTTCTTCATTATGAATGTGCATGTGTAAGTGTGTTCGTGTGTGAGAGAGAGAAAGAATGTATGATAATACCCTGCAAATGCGTGTGTGCACATATATGTGACTAGCTCTGTCTCTGTGTACTCTATTTATGTTTATAGTTATAGTTCATATCAATGCACATGTGTTAGTGATGTACCCAAGCATAATAATAACCCACACAACAAAATTTTAATATAATTAATTCTGATTCCTTAAATCTGAACCAGAAGCAGTTAGGGATGGCAAGCCATTAGAAATCTACCAATGTCTCAGTACTGAGTTTTGTTGACCGGTTATGTCCTTTTATAAGGAGGTGCTATCCATTAACCTCTATGATGGCAACTGGAAAGCCTTTCCACAGCTGTTATTATAAAATAGTTAAATGCCTTTGTAACTATGTACTGGTCCTATAAATCAGGAGTCTTCAAGCTTGGCCATTTTATGACTTGTGGACTTCAACTCCCAGAATTCCTCAGCCAGCGTGCCTGGCTGAGGAATTCTGGAGTTGAAGTCCACAAGTCATAAAAGGGCCAAGTTTGAAGACTCCTGATTTATAGGACCAGTACATAGTTACAAAGGCATTTTGAAGACCCTTGCTATAGATCAGGGATGTCAAACTGCTGGCCTGCAGGCCGGATGCATCGCATGGAAGCCGTACCCACCCCATTGCCAGCAATGGCAAAACCATCCCAAAGTTGTGCAATGTCACGTGACATTGCAAGTTTGACATGCCTGCTATAGATGGTAATAAAGTTGAAAGGGGAAATAAGATAGGTTATTTTCTTCTAACCTGTTACTGCTAACTATTGATTAAAAAAAGAGATTTATTTTTGTGACCTGAAAATTTTAATTTGCACTAAAAGAAATATTTTCACTGAAATCTATTTAGCTTGATTTAAAGTAAATATATTAAAAACTTTATTCAATGATATTGATTCCACCAGGAGCCATGGTGGCACAGTGGTTAGAATGAAGTATTGCAGGCTAACTCATGCTTATTGCCAGGAGTTTGATTCTGACTGGCTCAAGGTTGACTCAGCCTTCTACCCTTCCAAGGTTGGTAAAATGAGGACCCAGATTGTTGTGGGTAATAGGCTGACTTTGTAAACCACTTAGAGAAGGCTGCAGAGCACTATGAAACAGTATATACTGTAAGTCTAAGTGCTATTGCTATTGCTATTGATTGCAGCATGCAGGGTTAATTTAATGCTCATGCCAACTCCTTGCAAGTTATAAAGGCATTGACTTTTCACATGTTTCATATGAAGGTTTTGGAAATAATGGGAAGGAATGTAGCATCATATCATCATTGCATTGCATAATTAAAACATAAAAAGTATACATCTGCAATAATGAAACATCATCACGCAAAAAGAATTTTGATTTAGTCATGCATGTTATATCATAAAGATATATTTGGGAATTGTTTTATATATGTATTGGTAATGCAGAGTCATGAAGATGCAAATGAACTATTATATAATAAAAGCTAAGGCAAACTATACATACACAATTGTCATTGTACAATTAGGCATAGCAATGAAAACATTTAATTTATGTATTACTGGCAGCAGTGGTGGGATTCAAATATGTGAACAAAGGTTCTCTGTGTGGATGCTACTTCCGGAAGTCCATTCTGGGCCTTGGCAGCAAAAAATTAGCTACCCGTTCTGCCAAAGTGGTGCAAACCAGCTGAATCCCACCACTGACTGGCAGTCAATAAATCACATTAGGGGAATTAAAATTATGACATCTGCAAGCAAATGCCAGAGGGGGAAATTTCAGAATAGTCTCTAGAGGTTCCTATCAAATAGTACACCAACCTCTCCCTCCATCATGAAAGATTACAATGATTATATTACTATAAAATGTGAAAGTACTCATGATAACTCATGGAGTAGTACTAAGGTCAGGTGTGCAAATTGCAATGGTTGAGTTCAAAGCCTTATATGACATAGAATATATGAATTGTCTTAATTGTTCTTTAATTTCTCCCGTAAACTCAGCCTATCTGCCAACTTAGGCACTTTACCTAGGTCAGGGGTCCTCAACCTTGGCAACTTTAAGACTTGTGGACTTCAACTCCCAGAATTCCTCAGTCAGCAAAGTCCACAAGTCTTAAAGTTGCCAAGGTTGAGGAACCCTGATCTAGATTTACTTTGAGATCTATCAACATTAATTTGGACATATAGAGGATTGCTCACTATTACATCACAAAACTAGTTGGACCAGCAGTATCCACAGAATTGTGGGAAGGGCAACCAAAACCTGCAAAAATGAGTGACTCATTACAATTCAAGCTCCCACACCTTTTGTATTTGTGCTTACAAAAATGTTGAGATTTGGAGCCCTTAATTTAGACTGTAAGTGGTGTAAAAGTAGTCAGTAGGCATTCTGATCACTGTTCACCATGAACAACAGTAATACGTTTGCATCAATCCATATATGCAAGTAATATATATTGATTTAAAAAGTGTGATACTGTCCAAATATATTTTTGCTGTGTTTTAAGCATGTTCAAAATACCTCCTTTTCCTACTGAGAGCTTGATGGGCTGCCAATCAACCCTTAATTGACTGCTTGAGAGTGTGTGCGTTATTCACGCTCAGCTACACTCCATTTCTGGTGCAGAGTGTTTCTAAAAGAGGGATAACAAACTTGGGGAATGAGTTATTTTACTTTCTTTTTTCATATCAGCAAAAAGGGTGTATAAAATTGATTTATATTATCTTTATACAGATGCAAAATGCATCTGAAAACATTGTATTATTAATTCTATCAGATTTTCCCTGTTTCTCCAGCATGCCTATTAGGCTGTTCTCATCAACTTCTCCACTGGACTCAAGGGGCTATGTAATTTTACAGTTGAGAGGATTAATAATGAGATGGGGGGCTTTCTCTGGTTTAGTGTCCAGTTCAGATCACCATAACTGCAGCAACCGGGCAGGATAAGAGACTGTCCTTCACTGCAACTTTTAACTTGGAGAGACTGACCTTGGATATAACTGGACCCCAAATTATGGTTCATATAACATTGAACAGTATATGTCACATGCATTCTAGACAAGGGGCAAGAGCTTAATACAGAGCAAGCTTTTGAATCTCTGGCATACAAGATTGATTTACAAAATGCCAGGTATAATATAAAATAATACAACTAAAAATTGTATCATTTTTTAAAAACTTTTCTGAATTATCGATAATAACTAGGGATGTGGAAAAGTTTTCCATGACATTCTGAGAAGAGGGAGGGAGGGAGGGAGGGAGAGAGAGAGAAAGAGAGAGAGAGAGAGAGAGAGAGAGAGAGAGAGAAAGAGAAAGAGAAAGAGAGAGAGAGATGGCAGTATATGAAATACTGGGAATGAGGGAACCAAAATGAAAAACACTATGTCTTCATGAGGGAGAAGTGAGAAATAATTGATAGGTCCTTGCAAGTGGGAGAAAGAAACAGGGAGTAAAATTTAGGTAGATTCATTGTACAAAGTAAAAAAAGACAATCTTTACTTGAAAGCTTCAAAAAAACCAAAAACAAAAAACAAACCCAATCTCTGACTCTGCAATCTGCCAGGCTACCATTAGTTGTGAAATATAAGTGCTAGCTCTCACTACAACACTGTCAAATACAAGAGTATTATAGCGTTCAATTTTTATGCTCCATATTTTATTCCTTCTGAAAAAGAAAATAATTATTTTTCAAATGATTTCCCAGTTAGCAAATTTCCCAGTCCTACTTTTTCAACAAATAATCCATTCGTTTATAACATAAAAATAAAAAAAAATAAAATCCCTTTCTGTTCCATTCCATTTAATCAGTAGCAAAAGCTGGACAAAATGCTCCAGCAACAGCAAACCACAGGGGAGAAGCTTTGTAATTTGCATTGATTTTGTTTGCTTTTATAATGCTAGAATGTGACTAAATGCAAGCTGATAGGGTTTAGCTTATTTATTTGTTTCTTTGTCAAATGCTATGACTGTGATTTCAACTGAACAAAGTACAATGGTAGAACACTGTCTTGTGCCTGAATTGCTAAGAAAACACTGGCAGTAAATTGCAAGGAACAAGGTTAGAAAAGTGATTGCTCTTCAAGAACAAGTCATAGGTCTCAGGATACAAATTCTGTAATCGTGATTGAAAATATCAGGTTTTTTTTAAAATAAGTACATAAACAGTGGCCAAAGACCTACCTATTTGTATGTCTTGTTGTGGATAGAAAAAAAATAGGGCATAGAGATAATCAGCCTTTCCTTGCTTAGTTGCACTCCTCTAGACCAGGGCTTTTTAACTTTTTCACAGATTGTACTTTTTCACAGTGCTTAGCAAAGTGTCAAAACTTGATGACTAAAAAAAGGAGGGGATTTTGGGTTTTACTGGTTAGATTCATTTGTTGTTATAGAAATGGCTAGTTTATAATATTATGGAAAAGTAAAAAGTTGAAGGCCAATGTTAATGCCTCTTCCTACTACAACAGAGGAAGTCAGAAGTCAATGTCTTTCCTTTTTCCCTTCTCCCCTTCATGTTTCCCTTTTTCTCTCACTCTTTGCTCACAAAAGCCCCCCTCTCTCTTTCTCACTTACTCACACTTTGCTCATAAAGCTCTCTCTCTCACTCACTCACTCACCATTTGCTCACAAATGCCCCTTGCTGACTCTTTCACTCACTCACTCTTCACTAGCAAAGGCTGCTCGCTCTTTCACTCACACTTTGCTTGCAAAAGCCTCTTGCTCTTTCAGTCACTCACCCTTTCCTCGCAAAAGGCCACTCGCTCTTTCACTCACTCACTTTGCTCACAAAATCCTCTCGCTTGCTCTTACACTTACTCACACTTTGCTCACAAAGGCTGCTCGCTTGCTCTTTCACTCACTCACCCTTTGTTTGCAAAGGCCACTCCCTCTTTCACTCACTCACTTTGCTCGCAAAAGCCTGTTGCTTGCTCTTTCACTCACTCACATTTCGCTCACAAAGGCTGCTCGCTTGCTCTTTCACTCGCTCACCCTTCACTCACAAAAGCTGCTCACTCGCTCTTTTATTCACTCACCCTTCACTCACTGCTTCACTAACAAAAGCCTCTTCTCTTCTCTCTCTTTCTCTGTGTTTTTTTTCTTTCCCTCACCTGCCAAAACCTGCTCCTTTTATAGCTTCTCCTCTCTCCATCTTCCTCCATTTCTCTTCTGGGTGTGCCAGAAGCACCAATCAGCATGCAGTCATGCACACAGATCCTGGGGCTTCTGCTGAGCCCTGAAGCTCCAGCTGATCTCCTCCAGGCCTGTGCAGTGCCACTTTAGCTCATTCCCTCCCCCATTACATTTGACTAGGGGTCGCATACCACTGGTTGAAAAGCCCTGCTCTACATAATTGTAATCACATTTTCATTTTGGCTACAAGAAGTGAGAGGGGGAGGCTACAATCTGATTTGCCATTGTTGTCCTTCCTTCTGATGAGCCATTACCAATGTCAAAAGTGTGCTAGAGCAACTTATTAGGGATAATTAGTTTAAAAGACAGCAGTCATGAGATTAGTGTTACTCAGTCCCTTTATTTTGCAAGATCAACTACTATAACTCATTCAGATAAGAATTGATAATGGTTGGATTCCATAATGCCTTACAATACAATTCTGTTTGGAAAGTTGGCAAACCAAGTAGTACCATCTGCATCTCACATACATTTGATGGACAAATAGAAGATGGATTACACCAATTGCAATTAAACAGTCTTATACTTTCATGTTTTCCTTTTTTAAAAAATTTAATAATAGTAATAATAATAATAATAATAATAATAGTGCCCAGTGAGGCACTACCTTGACCCCCAGTGAGGCACTACCTTGACGTGGTTGTGGGGCTTGTGTACTCTGAGGAAGATGAGAGCTATGCCAGAGGTTCAACCATACTGGACAGGTCTCATTAGAGGAGTCAGACAAAGAGTGTCTCTCCCATAAAAAATATGGTGAGACGTAAATTTCAGAATGCCATACCAGCTTGGATGTCGCCCAGGTTAACAAGGTCCATGCTTGATATTGGAGTTCCTGGATATCTGGTGAAAAATGGGTTACAGGACTCAGGACTGTTGGCTGAGCAACCAGGGCCAGCAGCTGCAGAACTACTGGAAGAAAAGGTGTTTACCCATCGCAGATACACAGTGATGGAAAACAAAGAAATAATGATCTGTTACTACAGATCAAGTCCAACAAGAAGAGGATATCTAAAATGAATGCACCAGTTCTGGAAAGAACAACATCCAGAATCAGAAATAACAGAACAGAGACTAGCAGATCAACGCCAATTTATAATACGAAATAAAATATTCACAGAAAAAGAATTGGACGAACTGCAAAGGTTTACCTGGGGTAAAGAAATCAAAGCCTTACCAGAAGTAATTCAGAATGTAGAGGCAAACCAGGGGGAGTTGGCAATGAAGGAATCCAGCAGAGATATACAACTGTTCTCATTAGGAAACCAGGCACCTCTTCCTCAGGAAGAACAAAACCCTCTAACTAAAGAAATAAAAGAATTGAAACAAAGAATAACTGAGCATCTAGAACAGCACAAAAACAACAGAATAAGGCTGCCTGCATTAAAGCTTGTTCCAAATAAACAGCTAGCACAAGCATTAAAAGTTGCAAATACTGCAATATCAAGTATAAGCACCAATTCACTGCAAGAAGCAAACCAACTAATGTACAGCACAGCTGCAGTTATAACTGAATACCTGGGATGCAAAATCAACAAAGAAGAAAAACAAACAAACAGTGCACCAGAAAAATGGAAGGTTAGACTAGAAAATAAGATCAGCAAGTTAAGATCACATGCAAGCAAGCTAGAACAGATGAAAGAAAAGAAGCTGAAGAACAAGAAGACCAAAGAATACCTAATCAAGAAATACCACTTAGAAACAAGGAAAATCAAGGAAGCACTGGAAATAATAAAGCAACAAATAACAGCTATAGCCAGGAAAATCAGTAGATATGAAGCTCGAATTGCAAACTATAGGCGGAACCTCCAATTTCAATCCAATCAGAAACGTTTCTACCAATCCATCAATGGAGAAACTGCAATGAATCAGTCAGTACCTGACAAGGAAGAAACAGTGCAGTTCTGGAAGTGGATATGGGATAACCCAAAGAAATACAACAAGGATGCGGCTTGGTTAAAAGAGGTGGATGCAAATAAAACAAAAGTTGAAATGAAAGAACTAGTAATAACAACAAAAACGGTAGAAAAAAGAGCAAGGAAAATCAAAAATTGGTCAGCACCAGGTGAAGATGAACTGCATGGGTTTTGGTTGAAACATCTAACTGTTATACATCCACTCATTGCCAAGCAGTTCAACAATATACTACAAGGAGGAGAAATTGAAAAGTGGCTAACAACTGGGAAAACCTACCTAATAATGAAAAATCCAGCAAAAGGGGCAACACCAGGCAACTACAGGCCAATTACCTGCTTACCAACAACTTTCAAATTGCTAACTGGTGTGGTAGCTGATGCAGTACAACAGCATCTAGTTGAAAACAATCTCTTTCCACCTGAGCAGAAAGGAAACAGCCCCAATAGCAGAGGAACAAAAGATCAACTCCTAATAGACAAAATGATCTTGGAAAACTGCAAGAAAAGGAAGACCAACTTGAATGTGGCATGGATTGACTACGAAAAGGCATTTGACTCTCTGCCACATGACTGGATAATCAAGTGCCTAGAAATAACAGGAGTCAGTAGAAACATCACAAAATTTGTGCAAAGATTGATGGCATAATGGAAGACATAGTTGCAGATCAATGGCGAGAGACTGGGAGAGGTTAATATCAAGAGAGGAATATTTCAAGGAGATTCATTGTCTCCATTGCTATTTGTTATTGCACTGTTTCCTCTGTCAACAATACTGAATAACTGAGGACATGGCTATCAAACATCAAGACTATCCCATCTCCTTTACATGGATGATCTGAAGCTGTATGGAAAAACATCATCTGAAATAGAATCGCTGCTCAATACTGTCTGTATATATAGCCAAGATATTGTAATGGAGTTTGGCTTGGACAAATGTGCCACACTTACTATCAAACAAGGAAAAATAGTGAAAACTGAAGGAATCAAGATGCCCCACGAAAATAACATTAAGAGTCTGGATGAGGAAGATTACTACAAATACTTGGGTATCCTTCAAGCTGACAACATCAAGCACACTGAAGTCAAGAAAAAGATTAGAGGTGAATACATCAAGAGAGTGAAGAAGATCTTAAAGTCCAAACTCAATGGAGGAAATACCATAAAGGCAATCAACACCTGGGCAATCCCAGTCATTAGGTACACAGCTGGAATAGTGGACTGGACTCAAGCAGAACTAAAAGCAATGGATAGGCAGACCAGAAAAATAATGACAATGAATCATGCCCTTCATCCACGCAGTGACATTGATAGACTTTATCTACCAAGGCAAATAGGTGGGCGTGGAATGCTACAAGTACATCAGATGGTTGAAGAAGAAAAAATGGCTTTGGAAGAATATCTGAAGAACAATGATGAAGATGCACTGAAATTAGTGTATCAGGAAGGCTTACTGACTACTGGAGAGACCAAACTGGCATACAAGAAAGACCAAATGAAGAACAGAATAGAGGCACGGGAAGACAAAGCACTACATGGCCAATACATTAAAAAAAAATAGCTGGGAAAGCAGATAATAACAAGACCTGGCAATGGTTAAGAGCAGGAAAATTGAAGAAAGAGACCGAGGGACTAATTCTGGCTGCACAAGACCAAGCCTTAAAGACAAATGCATATAAAGTCAAAATTGAGAAGACAGCAACAGACAGTAAGTGCCGCCTATGCAAAGAAGCTGAAGAAACAGTGGACACTTGGTAAGCTGTTGCAAGAAGATTGCACAGACTGACTACAAGCAGCGGCATGACAAAGTAGCAACAATGGTGCATTGGAAGATCTGCAAAAAATATCATTTGCCTGTAAGCAAAAACTGGTGGGATCATAAAATAGAGAAAGTCATAGAAAATGATAAAATTAAACTGCTCTGGGACTTCAGAATTCAAACAGACAAGCACCTGCAACATAACACCCCAGACTTAACAATTGTCGATAAGAAAGACAAAAAAGTCTGGATAGTGGACGTGGCAGTGCCTGGAGATAGCAGAATAGAAGAGAAAGAACTGGAGAAGATAACAAAATACAAAGACCTACAAATAGAAATAGAAAGACTGTGGCAAAAGCAAGCAAGGGTAGTACCAATAGTCATAGGCTCCTTGGGTGCAATCCCAAAACAACTGGAGCACCACTTGAACACCATTGGCATTGACAAATTCGCTATTAGTCAATTGCAAAAGGCGGCCTTATTAGGAACTGCTTCCATCCTGCGACGATATCTGTAATACCATCAAACATCCACATCTGCCTATCCCAGGTCCTGGGTAAGGACTCGATAGGTAGACAAAATGCCAAATCCAGTCTGAACATCTGGCTGACTGTGCGATGATCCATAATAATAATAATAATAATAATAATAATGATGATGATGATGATGATGATGATGATGATGATGATGATGGAAGGGACTTTGGAGGCCTTCTAGTCCAACCTCTTGCTTAGGTAGGAAACCCTATACCATTTCAGACAAATGGTTGTCCAGTCTCTTCTTAAAGATTTCCAGTGTTGGAGCATTCAGAGCTTCTGGAGGCAGGTTGTTGTAATTAATTGTTCTAACTGTCAGAAAATTTCTCCTTAGTTCTAGGTTGCTTCTCTCTTTGATTAGTTTCCATCCGTTGCTTCTTGTCCTGCCTTCAGGTGCTTTGGAGAATAGCTTGACTCCCTCTTCTTTGTGGCAACCTCTGAGGTATTGGAACACTGCTATCATGTCACCCCTCATCCTTCTCTTCTTTAAAGTAGATACACAGCAACCATTCTTTATATGTAACTGTTCTTTATATGGTTGCCATGTTAGGCAGCTTCAAAATCAGGGACAGAAAAGTGGATGAGTATAAGGAAGAATCGATAGTTGAAGTAATTTCAACATAAAAATACAAGACAATGTAATATGTTCATTTTTTCCTGTCCCAACCTCTCCCCATACATTTTGGCTGAACAGTCAACATTCATCTGATTTATAATGAAGCTAAACTTGCCCATCAAACAGTAGCACTTATGAACCTTGTTTCCACAATATTGGTCCAGATAAAGAGGGACAACATGAATACAGTCAGGTGCTTATGAGTCAATATAATGTGGTCAGTTCTTAGATAAAAGTCAGTTTGATCTAAAGCAGTGGTTCTCAACCTTTCTAATGCCGCGACCCCATAATACAGTTCCCCATGTTGTGGTGACCCCCAACCACTTATACATCACCGGGTGCCAGGGGCATGGCCAAAGAAAAGGGGGGGAAAATGGTGGACAGCCTTGTTTGGCGATCCCCGGGGAAATGGTCGTTCGACCCCAAATGGGGTCCCGACCCACAGGTTGAGAACCACTGATCTAAAGCTACATTGTACATACTATCTATACAGAACCATGCAAAGCAGTGTACCTCCCTAAATGATATAGAAACCACTGAGGGAGTTAAACCTCTTTCTAAGATGTTCCTCTTCATATTTTAATGTAATGACTATTTATTTCTATTGCTACACAAAAGCATAATAAAATGACTACCTTATGTGACATTTATGTCTCTCCCAATATGCAATTGTGTAAGTATTTTTATTTGGAGAAGACCCTCATCAAAACTTGGTAGGTGGCAAAAATGCATAATGTGAGGGTTGCATGGAGTGGTTTAATGCCAGGTGAATCCCTATTATTTAATTCTTGTACGGTATTTGTGGAATCCTGAGAGCTCTCTGGGCTTGGTTGTTTCTTTGCAGACTTACCTGGGACTTAAAAATCGCAGCCAGACCAGGCATTAATGTTCCATATAAAAATAACTTACAGTCCAGTTGATATTTTCTTTTTTAAATTTCCAATAATTTTTTAAAATTTACCTCTATTTTATGTATTTATGGATTTTAATCTTATAATAGTGTGCAAGCTATAAATATTTTAATAAATGTTTTCATTTTTTAAGGAGGAAAAAAACTCTCTAGGTCAGTGGTTCTCAACCTGTGGGTCGGGACCCCATTTGGGGTCGAACGACCATTTCACGGGGGTCGCCAAACAACGCAGTCTGTGATTTTTTTCCCCCTTTTCCTTAGCTATGCTACTCCCTTTTATTCTATTGGCTTTTGAAAGCCAATAGAATAGACTCTCTTGAATAGAGTCTAATTCTATTGGCTTTCAAAAGCCAATAGGAATTGTCCAGGCTGTCTCTGCCCTGCTGAGCCCGCCAAAAGTCCCATTCTGCAAATGGTGCTGCACCAATTGAGTAATCCTCGACTTACGACCAGTTGGGGGTCGCGGCATTAAAAAGGTTGAGAACCACTGCTCTAGATAGTGTTTGCCTACCTGAATTTGAGATAATGTTAAAAAAAATACTTAAAATGTTTTTTTTTTCTCCTGAAGATCTAAAATAAATGTAGTAGAATTCAGCAAATCTGCATTTAGGTCCAGTTGAACTTAAAATCTAGGCAGCATTCTAAAAAGCAGAGACATCACCCTGCCAACAAAAGTGCGTATAGTCCAGGCCATGGTTTTCCCAGTTGCAATGTATGGCTGTGAAAGTTGGACCATAAGAAAGGCTGAGCGCAAAAGAATTGAGGCCTTTGAACTATGGTGCTGGAGAAGACTCCTGCGAGTCCCTTGGACTGCAAGGCGTTCAAACCGGTCAGTCCTAGAAGAGATCAACCCCGACTGCTCTTTAGAAGGCCAGATCCTGAAGTTGAAACTCAAGTACTTTGGCCACCTAATGAGAAGGAAGGATTCACTGGAGAAGAGCCTAATGCTGGGAAAGATTGAGGGCAATAGAAGAAGGGGACGACAGAGAATGAGATGGCTGGATGGAGTCACTGAAGCAGTAGGTGTGAATTTAAATGGACTCCAGAAGATGGTAGAGGACAGGAAGACCTGGAGGAACGTTGTCCATGGGGTCGCGATGGGTCGGACACGACTTCGCAATTAACAACAACAACGAACTTAAAATCATATTTTAAAAACATGTTTTGATTATCATTTTCATGAAATTAATATTGATTATATTCTTATCATTAAAAAAGAATTAAGGAATAATGTAGTTTTTCCATGTGGGAACCCAAAATGCTATTAGTATACTGCATTTTGGAGAGCTAGTACAATATTCTGCACCTTAAATTTGAACTAACTTCACCTAGAAAGATTGAATATTTTTATTTATGGTACATGAAACTGACTGTCAACAAGGAGCTTAGACTTAAAAGCAACACCTGTTTAATAACAACAAGGACACCAGCTAATTTTTAATCACTTTGGTTATTATTTGAAATCCTATCATCTCTATGAGCCTTGGGAAGAAAAAAAACACACACCAGATGGCTGAATAAAAGTTGTAAATGTTGATTTATGACTTTCACCCTTAGCAGCGGCATATTCAAAGGATCAGAATAATTGTTCTAATGCTTCCGAGGCAAGCCAGCGATCATTTTGGTCCAATGGAAACTGCTAATGGTACAAGATATCACATTCTGTACTCTTTCTTGGAATCAGTTGTCTTTATAAGCTCTTCTACATTCTGATTTGTATTTCCCTGAGGATGATATTGTTTCAAAATGGTTTTTCTGGTTGTCAAAACACCCTGGCTTTCCTACCTTCCAGGATGCCCAATGTAACAGCTTTGTTTTTTACATTATCATCATTCCACACAAATATAGGTCTGTTGTATCATCTGTGCACTGTTTTATTACCATGGACATTTCTTTGTGCCAGTACAATGAAACATGATGGATGCTTCCAGCCTATTAAAGACAAAGTGTTATCCTTGTTATACAAAACACTTATGTTTACATTTTTATCTCATTTCCATGTTTTATTCTTAATGTTTTGTTTTTTTGTTTGCTTCCCCCCCCCCATTTCCTCAGGGAGTTACAGAGAGCTTTCTTTGAAGCTGATACATTTTATCTTCCAAACAATAAATCTGGGAGATAAACTGGGTAGCAGTCCTGCTCCAACTTGGTCCCTTGACTCCATTCAGTGTGAAAACTTTACTTTAGAAAGGCCAAGTGGATTACAGTATAGCAAAGCCAGAACTGAGATTCGCATGCCAAACTTTCTTGATTAACTTTTCCCCCTTTGTCCCTTCCCATTGTTGATCCCTCATTGTCCAATCATATTTGAATAAAATGTTTTGGGAATGGTCTTTTCAATTGTAGAGTGTGGAGGTGCATGCTTTTCCCAGCTGTCTGACCTTGAAGTTGTCTCTCTAGAAGCTTTGATAAATGGTTAGCCTTCCCCCTCCCTCCCTCCCATCCATCTCCCTCCCCCTAAAGTTCATAGCAAACTGGCAGCTAGCAAATGTGAAGTGCAGGTGTGAGATGGCAGTTCTGACACTGGGACAAGCACAATCAGCCAAATATCTCCCAATGAGTTCATGGTCAAATGAGATTTGAACCTGAATCTTCTGAGATTCTCTTAAATACTTTAATCACAACTGAATAGTCTTTCTAGACCTGTGATTGTGATTCTATGTACTGTTCTTTGGAGAAACTGATCAATAATTATTGTAAGCTCTTTTTTTAATGTTCACTGTATTAATGTAGCATATTTTACACTGAAAATGTGCAGGATCAAATGTGTACAATTTTGCAGATTGAAATAGAGAACAAAATGCTACTCTCTTCCTATTGCACATAGGTATGAGTTCCTTCAAGGGAACTAGATTCCTCATGATTTTATAAATACAGTTGTGTGGCTTTCTTAGAAGTATCATAGGTGCTTTGTCCTTGCCTTTTTTCAGCTTTCAACTGTAGCCTTCACCATCAGCATTTCCTAGTTATCTCTCAGCCATGTATTTATATAAAATCAAGCCCATTTTAATTCTGAGATCAGTCAAAATTGGCTAAATACTGCCATCTGGATTGATCATTCCATATATAGAAGGTAACTGACCTGGTATTTGACCCTTAGCTCAAACTTCACATAAAGAAGTAGGGTGGATTAGAAGACCCAGTTCTTCCATATTTCTTCTTTTTCTAAATTATTTAGTATTAATTTGTTGGATCAGCTGATCTTATTTTGTTCTTTTCTGATTAGATTAATGTTGCCAAATTATTTTCTTCTGAACAACCAAACAGGTTCCCCAACCATCATCCCGTAATTGGTATTCTATATTCTTCAGACTTCTATGGCTGAATCATACAGATATACAAAGACTAACTACTATTCTATAAACCAGTTATAACTGACTCTTCTCATATGATTTTTAAATGATTCTTAAAAGTGCTACTCCTATAATACTATGTAAATACTAGTATGTGATTTTTGAGACTTGTTTATAGAAATTCATGCAATATTTATTCAGAACATAATAGAAATTGTGGCTAGAAAAGTACTTGATTGATTTTGTTTTTGTTTTGCTTTGCTTTCACAAATTTTAAAGTTAATAATTATAAGCTTGATACAATTTATCAGGATTTAGAAAAATAACACTATTCTCAAATTTTGTGATCAAATTGCATGTGGTCCATTATTTAGTTTTAGTTTTTTTCTGTAATGTGTTTTTAAAGTAATTCCCATATTTGTGAATGCATTACAATTAAAGTATAATTGGAATGTATTTGTTACAATTTGTCTCTTATTTCACTTTTTATCCTGGATTATGTATATTGGTAACCTGAAACATTTCGTTAATATTTTATGTGTCCAGTAAAAATACCAGCACCAACAATTCTATACAGTAGATTGATAAATTATTTTCTCTTGATCAGCCACAAGAATATATTTATTTAAAGAATTCTTAGGCTTCCCTAAGGCAGGCAGAAACTAGTAATAGCTCCCAAAGACTTCAACAAATACAAAAACTAAGCCTTATTGTAATTCACTGTAATTCAAGCCAGTCACAATCTCTGAGTAGATGGAAGGTAGAGAACTGATGCTCACTCCTGTTTTAAGCCTTTTTTTGTTCTTTATCAGTGAACAAGTTGAACAAGAAACTTGGGCTAAGATTTTCAAGAAATTTAATTGGATAGTTTTAAACTAGAAGATTCCTTATAAATGCACAACTATGCAGTGTATAGTATCAAAATCAGAACTTCGACTTTTAACAGTTTAATAGCTGCCCAGACATAATTATTAACAAATTAACATGCAAATTTAGTAATTGAAAGGGATTATTTTGGGATTCTCTTGTTTGAGTAGATCAGTAGGTAGAAGTTTGAAAATGCATACTTAGATATTCAAAGGATTCTACTTACTCATTTGCCATTGATTGTCCTTATAATTGGGGATTTAAAGTATTTCCTAGACATACTTTACCTCTTTTTGTTTTGAAGTAAAATTATTCCATAAATGTTGCTGTTACAGATAAATTAAATTACAGTATCTATTTGGCTGTTAATCTGTAGAAATCTCACTCCCTTACTTTGATAAGGCCTAAAGCTGGAAATATTTTATGTTCAGAAGAATAAAGCTAACTTTTTGAGAGAAGTGCTTTATAAGAAAAAAATATGGAATTAAAATAATGTTAAAAACTAGGTTGCGGGATACTATTATTCCTATTATTTGAACTCAGTGGAGTGATTGAACTATTCCTTTTATAAAATGTCCAGTGTAGATTTTTTTCCTTTCACATACATTCAATAACAAAAATATTCTTTTTCATACATTCCACAGAGGAATATTCGTCTTTTATATTAGTTCCAAAGAAGAATTTCAATGTAGCAGACTATGGTGCTTTAGTATTTTCAACTATATTGATTTATCCCTATTAATTAACTGTTCAACCCATTCAGTTGAGGATGACATACTGTAAGTGTACAAACGGGGGGGGGGGGACTTGATCACTAATGTTTTAAAAACTGTAATTAAAACTAGAGAGTAAAGAGTTCAGTGTTCACTTAAACTTTACCACTCCAAACCCTCAATCCCATTTAGTCAGGAATTTGCTTGCAACCAAAGCTTTATAGATGTGACAAAGGTAGAAAAAGTGGCTTTATTGAAGCCAAA
Organism: Crotalus tigris; assembly: GCF_016545835.1. Classification (NCBI taxonomy): domain Eukaryota; kingdom Metazoa; phylum Chordata; class Lepidosauria; order Squamata; family Viperidae; genus Crotalus; species Crotalus tigris. Next base: position 228,297 of record NW_024096688.1, read on the forward strand.
AAACCCCCACCATATATGGACCCCAAAAGTGCCTCTGCAGAAAACAGAGATCAAGATTTATCTAAATGTGTTCCTGAGGTTTTCTTCCGCCCCCCCCCCCTTTTTTTTTTTGTGCCAAAGGATTTTGGGCCATCTCCTGATCCTAAGAATTGAAAATGCTTATATAGTGGTCCTGTCCTTCCTGAAAACTGATTGTTCCTTGAGCAGAGAGTTGGACTAGAAGGCGTCTGAGATCCCTTCCAACTCTATAATTCCATGATTTTATCTTCCCCTTTGTCTTCCTCTTAGTTTGTTGTGCCAGAAAAAACGATATATTAAATGTAGTTCACCTTCCCTATTATCTGAGATTTCAGTTCCTCCTCTTCTTAATTAAGGAATCAGGCCCAGTGCTTTCTTATAAAAAATAAGTTCTATGATACACTAGAATTCTAAGGATCTTCCTTCTTTGTATCACATCAATTATGATGTAAAATTTGGAATGAGATGTGAATGAAAAAGCATATTAGAAAAATATGCCTTTGCAGTTGCTAGTGAAGGAGCTGAAGGAACATTTCAAAGATAAAAAGATCTAATCATTTAGTATCAAGAAGTGTGTTTTTCATTCCGAGAAATCACAAAATAGTTGAAGACTAAGATCAATGAATTAAGCAGAAGCCTATGGAATATCAAATTATTGATATTAAAGTTAAAAGGCCTCTTGGGTTAATAGTCATGAAATGCTGGTTACAGTAAACTTGTGAGATTAATAGGTGGGGGATTTTTGCTGTGAAATATCATCCTACTTTAAAATTCATCTTCCTAGTTACTATTAAGCAGCTAAATTGAGAAAGCAAGAATGGGATAACAAAGCTTTGTATTGGTGGTGACTTAATAAAAGAAGGGCAGAAGAATGGACATCATGGTTGTGTGCTTGGTATTTTGATAAATGTAAATTAACATACAAAACAAGAGCAGTATAATTAATATACAGCTATTTAATATACAGCTATATTAGCTTAGTTCTTTAATATATTATTGAATCTACAAACATAATACTTTATATAAAATATTATATCATTTGCATGATATAATGACATTATAAAATCATCTCTCAAAACCAAATGTTGAGTAGTGTACATTTAAAGTGACAATAAAGTTTATTCTATTCTATTCTATTCTATTCTATTCTATTCTATTCTATTCTGTCTTCAACAAATAAAGTCTGATTTTATTTTCATCTGCATGGTTTTCTTAGTTGATCTCTGGATTTGATAATAGTTCTTCATAGGTTTGGAATGTAGTTCATTATTTTATGTTTTAATTATTATTATTCATTAATAGTTAATTGTGTTTACATATTTAAAATGTGCATGTCACTCAAATTGTGGAAATTATTTGAGATCAAAAGGAAACCCAAATCCTATAAGTAAAAAAAGCATCAAATTTATTACAAAGCCAACACAAAATTCTGATATCCAAACTTTTTAAAATATTATTTGGGGAGTCCATATATGTTAATAGTGCTTCTGATAAATTAGCTTTTTTCTTAAATCATAGGAATATTTAACATTTCTTAAATAATTAGTACTTCTTAAAACTTGGGCTGCTTAGTTTTCCAAAATTTGATATTCAAATTCCATGTTCCATGTCATAAATATTATCTTAATTTCAACATATTGATTTTTTTTTTATAAAAATAAATTATACTTCAGGAACAGTTTCTCTTCTCACCCATGTTGAGATTGAAAATGGAAACCCCAAAGAAAGGATTTTGGAAGAAGACTTATGTGGTATTGAAGAAGAATATACTGCTACTATAATGAGATCTATAAAATCATTTAGTGACAACTCAGAAAGTACATTGACTTATAAAATGTAAACTCTTGATGACTATAAGGATTTATTTTTTGATTTCCCACTGTACTATATACCTCTATTGGTTTCTATTCCAAGCTTTCAAAGTCTGCTTAGTTTTTTGACAACCAGGTTGGCCAAGTGCTGCCATCTTCTGTAACCAAACTTTTACTACAGAAAGGTAAATATGATTCAATAGGTGTAAAGGAAACCTGGTGTGAGGCTGTGATTGATGTGCAGAATGTAGTTTGTTTGAAAGGAACATGAACTATAGAAAGAAAGGAATTGCATTGTTTATTATAAATATCCACACCTGCTAAAATTTCAAAGTGAATGAACTTGGCAATGCTATAGAGAGCATCTGGGTTAAAATGAGTAGAAAAGCACATAAAAACAATATAGAGTTATTGATGCCTATTATTGCCATAGAGAAGATGTGGATGATGCTTTTCAAAAGCCAATTACAAGTCTTTCAAAAAGACAGAAAGTGGAATGGATGAGGGAGTTCAATCACCCCAACATCTGTAGGGAGACAAAATCTGCCAAATATGGCTCTTTCAGGAAATTCTTGACTTGGTGTAACTGACAGATTTCTCCTTCAGAAAGTGGAGGAAAGCACAAGAGTGTCAAATAACCTTCACTTAATCTTAATCAATAGAGAAGACTTAGTCAAGTAAGCGGAAATAGCAGAAACATTGGGGAATGCATAATGGTTTTGATGTTAAAGGAAACTAAAATTAAGTGTTTTAGTTAATTTTAAAAAATGTATCCTGGAGTTAACAAAAAATAGATTTTAATAATGTTAAAGCTCTGGTAAGTAGGATTCCACACTAAAGGAGGAAATGGGAAAAAATAACTCAAATGGGAAAGCTTACTTTAAAAAGGAGATATGAAATTCCAGGTGCAAACAACTAGAATACAGGAAGAACAAATGGGGAACAGCAGAAGAAAGTAATGGGGCTTCATGAAGAAATCATCAGTGTACTGTATATATATATAATACCCTAGAATTGTAGAAATACTAACTGAAAAGCAGACACTTAGAATGCAATGAGTATTAAAAAGGCTTCCTGGGATACGTTGAAGGTGGCAAAATGCTAACAGATCTCTAAAGGCAGAATTACTCCTACTTTCCTTTAATATTTGTGTAAAATGAATAAGATGAAAGAGAGAGAGAAAGGGAGAATCAAGGTATTATGAAGAATTAAAAAGCAGTATTGAAGCTTTAGGATTTATTTTTTTTCATAAATAAGGGCAAGTTGAAAGAGCTGTTTGATAATAGAGAATTTCGATGTATTTGAGAAATGTTAAAAAGCCAGTAAAGTGCCAATTGATTGAAAGAAGGATCATCACCCCCTATTTTCAAAAATGAAGGAAGGAAAACCAAGGAAATCACAGGCCAATCTGTGATATTAATATCAGATTAGCAGAGCAAATTGTAAAGTGAATGATCTATAGGCAAGTTGAAAACAATTAAGTATATTGATTTTTTTCCTCTAAACGTGCTTCTTATTTCAGAACAACTATTGGTGATTAACACTATAACATGTTCAATAAAATATCATGGAAACACAATAATTAACCAAATAACTTAATAGTAATAGTAATTACATACCAATTGTAGTTTCTGAGTAGTATTCAAAGATACTCCCTTATATAGTCCATTATAGTAGTCCAATTAAATAATAATGATGGAATGCGTTACTGCTGAAAAATCCTACTACTTATGGTACGAACGCAACAGGTGTGCCACCAAAGATGGGCAAAGGGCCTCCTGACTGTGTTCTCTGCTTTCCATCTAGTAGTACCTCTGCATATGAGAAATTCTCCAGACATGGACCTGCTGTCTCAAAGGTATTATTTCCCACTCAAGAGACAACACTAGGGTCAACAGAGTACAGTGATACAAACTAGGAACTCCATCTGGCTTGCACCTATTTCATCCTAGCCAAATAGCTTCTAAACACTAAAACAAGACTTTGACAGCATTGCAGACTCAGACCTTAACTGATGATAGCTCAGCCCAAAGTGATAAATAACCTGTCTCAGAGAGTTCATGTTTTTAAAAATTGTGAAGATAAGAAACCTACCACTCCAACCCACAGATTTCTTGGATGGTACAAACTGAACAACAGTTTTTTTTCCTAATAGTAATATTCATACAGTGGTGGAATAGTCTACCTAACGAAGATGTTCTCTGGGTATTTATAAGACAGCCACCTCTCATGGGTTGCTTAATTGGTTTTCCTATACATTGCAAATAATTGGATAAGATTATCATCTTGGCTACTTCCAATTCCACATTCTCACATGATTCTATTATTCTTCCAATGAATGAATGACCACCAAGCTGAGTTCTTTTTATCTATTTCAACCAGCTGGAACAACTCACTTAGGTAGGAGTGGAACTATTGCAATAGAGTGTCTCCGGCTGTAATGAGGAATGGTTAATAATCTTGAAGGCAGCCTAGAGAGCTAAAAGAGCCAAGAAGATAATGGTATTTTTATGCAGATCTGGTTGAAGGTTATCTGCCAGCATAAGGTGTGAGGTTTCTGCTTTAACCTCAGGGCTAGACAATCCTCCTCTCCTCATATATTCTGCAACTGCTTCACTTCCAATAATCTTGCAAAAGGTTGAGGATTAATTGATAGTTATCCAAAATTCAGAAATGGCCTCAGGAGAAGGGGGCATTCCACAGCCTTGTAACTTCCAAAATGATAAACTTCCTGCATCCAGAACACAATACATCAGGGGTGTCAAACTGCTGGCCTGCAGACCGGATGCATCATGCCCAAATCACACCCACCCCATTGCCGGCAATGAAAAAAAAAGGTCACAATACGTTGTGACACATTACTTGACATTGCGAGTTTGACGCTTCTGCAATACATATACCCACCTTCCAATATTGCCTTCTTACTTCCCTGGCTGTTATTCAGTATGCAATCTCCAAAGCCTATAGATCTATGGGCTCCAAAGTGTTATAGAACAGTCCTTTCTTCTGTAGCCGTAACAGCCATCACTTCACCCCAGGATGCAGGACATAGAATAACTCATTTATATTATGAATTGATAGTTTATGATTGAATCTATTTTTTCAAGCTTTCTAACAGTAATAGTACTTGTTGGTAGAAAGAGTTTCCCAGGCATTCCTCCCTGGGTAAATACAAACATAGACTAGACATTTATCTGTTGAAAGTGTGTGTGTGGGGGGATTTGTGCACTGACCTAGGAGTTAGGTTCAGTGGTCTTAACAGCTCTTTACAAGTGTTGTTTCTATATCTTTATTCATATTATGAAATGACAATTATTCATGTAATGGATTAGATCAACGGTTTGTTTTGCTTTTTGGAAAACTATTTTCATATAAATGGAATGGAAACCTTGTATTTGCTAAGATGACATACAGCTCAGGGAGCTCAAAGTTCTCCTCCCTTCATATCATGGGCTTACTCTGGTGTTCCAACCTACTGTGTGTGCAGGATGACAAGTTCTGCATTTTCATCCTCTACCTGCTGTTCTTACATGTTTATTTGCATAGCCCTTCTATCTTTACCTCACACAGCCTCAGTGCCAAAGGGATTGCCAAGATTTCTGCACATGCTGGGATAAAGATGTTGTGTGTCTTGTAATATTAAGCTAAATTATTATTATTATGGTAATCTCTGACAGTGATAATAGCAGTGCTTTTTACATGGTTTCTGCCTGTTCTTCCTGTGGTTTCACTCAAGTCCCTTCACTTCTCATATAAACTCTGCAATTGTGAAGCAATATAGTTTTTAAGAGAAAGAATGCCTAGATGAAATAATTAGAAGAGGATCTATATCAGATGTCTTTGGATAAATTCAGGGTAGGCTAATTTTCCTGAAGAAGGAACATTTCTGGGTCAATCTGGGAGTGATTTTTTTCATCATGTTAGCGAGAAATATGATGATACTGACAGCAGAGATCAAATCAGATGGTATCAGTGCATTAGGGTATATTGGCTCATGTGAGAAGCTAGCAAATCATATTGTGGTTTAACATTAATTGTGTTCATTAATAAGTTGCCTACAGAGTCAGAAATTCACAAACATTTGAGGTGAGAATTTCCTATTATAATCTAAATATCTAAAGGTATTTTTATACATAGGAAGGAATAGGTTTTCATTCAGAATTCTTTATCAAATGTACTGCCATTTATTGGACATGGGGGTGTTATACACCTACATTTTTGAGACACAGATCTTAGAAAGGCTATGTGTATATAATTAGAGACTGTGTTAATACTACTCTATCCAAATTAACTTGCATAGGATGAGAAAGAGGTTGGAATTACAACCTTTCCCCTTCCATCATATCCGTTGTCAAGTCATGGGGTGTCTTAAAAGGATGTTTTAATGAAATACTTTCTTATTAGAATATAGAACATAGACTAATACAGTTGGAAGAGACCATGGAGGTCTTCTAGTCCAACCCCCTGCCCAAGCAGGAGACCCTATACCATTTCAGATAAACGGTTGTCCAGTCTCTTTTTGACAGCTTCCAGTAATGGAGCACCAACAACTTCTGAAAGTAAGCTGTTCCATTGGTTGATTGCTCTCACCATTAGGAAATTTCTCCTTAGATGTAGGTTGCTTCTCTCCTTGGTTAACTTCCATCCATTTTTTCTCATCTTGCCTTTTGGTGCTTTGGAAAATAGTTTGAGCCCTTCCAATACTGGAATGCTATCTTAAAACTGTTAATTAAAATTGTTAATGTTTTGACTCGGTGAAAGAAGTATAATTTCAAGAGTACAGGAATAATTCTCTAAGTGCCTATCCAGTGCCACAAAGAACTACATGAAATATGACCAGGTAGTTTATGTATTTATTTTATTATTTATTTTTTATTTATTAATCACATTTATATAACTGCCCAGTTCACCAGAAGTGACTCTGGGCATCTCACAACAATCAGTTAGTTGTCTAATAATGGTCAAAAGTTGTACTCAACTTTGGGGAAACTCTTCTAAAAAAAAACCTCTGAATAGATTTTTATTCATTCCATTTAATCATCTTTGAACATGTTTTGTTTTAAAAATGAAAAATACATAAGGTATGTTAAAACAGGGAACAGTTACAATTGTATACATACTTATCTAATGAAAATATTATGAAAATGTGTGTATCTGTGTGTATACATACACACATACTGTACATATCAATAAACCAGAGTAGAGCTGGAAGGGACCTTGGAGCTCTTCTAGTCCAACCCCCTGCTCAAGCAGGATATCCCTAACCTTACCCTAACTCTAACCATTCTTCATATGTTTTTGTCTCCAGGCTCTTAATCGTCTTAGTTGCTCTTCTTTGCACTTTTTCCAAAGTCACAACATATTTTTTTGTAATGTAGTGACCAAAACTGGATCCAGCATTCTAGTGTGGTCTTACTAAGGCTTTATAAAGTGGTACTAATACTTCATGTGATGTTGATTTTATGTCTTTGTTTATACAACCAAGGATTGTATTAGCTTTTTGGGCTTCTGCTACACATTGCTGAATCATGTTTAAGTGATTGGACTGTGAGGTCCCTCTCACAATTACTGTTTTTGAGCCAGGTTTTGCCTAATCTGAGTTTGATGTCGTCTATTCCATCTTTTTCTAGATTACCAAGGAGTAAGTTGTGGTCTACTTTATCAATTGCCTTACTGAAATCTAAGTATTCTACATTCACAGCATTTCGCTGGTCTACTAGTTTAGTCACTTTATCAAAGAATGAAATAGGACTGGTTTGGCATGATCTGTTTTTAACAAACTCATGCTGGCTACTAGTTATAACTTTGTTTGCTTCTAGTTGTTTGCAGATCTGATTTTTGATTATCTTTTATAAGATCTTCCCATTGATGTTCAACTGATTGGTCTGTAGTCTCCTCGGTCTGTTTTTTTCCCCTTTCTTGAAGATGGGAACCACATCAGCCCTTTTCCAATCCTCAGGTACTTCCCCGATACTCCAGGATTTATGAAAGATATGATGCAATGGTTCTGACATAACATCTGCCAGCTTCTTCAGAATTCTGGCTTGTAATCTGTTGGGTCCCAGTGATTTATGTTCATCAAGGTCTGATAGGTCTTCTCTTATCATTTTCTTGCTTATTTTAATTTTTGTTTCTAGTATGTCTTTTGCAGTGGTTTTTTTTCGTATGTTGGGCTATAGTTTCTTTTTGTGTGAAAATTGATACAATGTATGAGTTAAGCAGCTCTGCTTTCTCCCTGTTGCCTGTTATTTCCTTGCCATTTTCTCTCTTTAGTGGACCTACAGTTTCCTTAACTTTTTTCTTGTTTTTAATATATTGGAAGAAACTTTTTTTTTATTATCCTTGATTTCTGTTGCAAGTCTTTGTTCGTTCTGAGCCTTTGCTTTCCTGACTTCATCTTTGCATGTTCTGGCTGGCTACTGATAATCAGCCTTAGTTATGTGCCCCTCTTTTCCATTTTTTGTATTTGTCCTTTCTCCAGCATGATTGGATGGAGAACCCATGGATGGGTTGTCTTAATCTATCTGCTCCAATTAGACTAAGTCTGAAATTTAGTACCGCTGTGCCAACTGCACCCCAGTTTTAGACATAGTCTCTTTGCTCTAAGACGCGTTTTTTCTTCGCTCCTGGAGCAGAAGACTGTGTATTTTCCCTTTTTCTTATTCTGTTAGCCTAGCTCTAACTACTCATTTTTCATTATTTAATTGATTTCATTAATTAATTTCATAATATAAAGAAGATTTCCAGCGATTGGAATCATCCTCACCTGACTGCCTGGCCGGGCTGACAGGCTGGGCATCCATAGACCCTTTTTTTCCTCTCCTCTTCTGAGAGCTTCCTTGAATTGCTGCTAACAGAGCCAAGCTCTAGTCTGACTTTTACAACTGACTGCAGCTCCGGAAGCTCCAAAACTTCACTGAGGCCTGAAGGCCTTATTGGGCCTAGGCCAGTCTCAGCATCTCCCAGCTGACCATCCAAACATACTCCGCTACATTAGGAGCCCAGGCGATTCTCTGGAACGAGGGCTCATCGCAGCTTAGGCCTCAGGCCTCACAGGCCTTCCTTCCAATGGCCGTTTTTGGTGTGCAGAGCTGCAGCCGCCATTTTGAATCCTCCGCTGCGTTAGGAGCCCAGGCGATTCTCTGGAATGAGGGCTCATCACAGCTTAGGCCTCAGGCCTCACAGTCTCAGAGCCTCCCAGCTGACCATCCAAACACCCTTCGCTGCGTTAGGAGTCCAGGTGATTCTCTGGAACAAGGGCTCATCGCAGCTTAGGCCTCAGGCCTTACAGGCCTTCCTTCCAACGGCCATTTTTGGCACGCAGAGCTGCGGCCGCCATTTTGAATCACCTCCTGGTGGCCATTTTGAGACTTACAGAGGCCCAGACTACCTGCAGGAATTCCAGAAGGCAGTTTCTGACAATTTGAGGCAGAGGCCTCTAAAATTGACAAACCTTTCACAGGCAGATTGGATTGGGGAGGGCAAGCTCGTTCCGGAAGGACGCACTGCCTACCAACCCCCCATTGCCCACCCCCCTCACCGGGCCAGATCATCTCTGCTGGGCTCCCTTAGTAAGTTACAACACTGAGGGGGGGCATTTTTGCTGAGGTTGAGCCCAAAGCAGATTCATCATGGCAGAGAAGTCTACCAACGAGCCCGCCAAGAGGAAACATACTACTGAGGCAAGTGGAAAGAATAATTCTAAGCGAGCCAAGTCAAGCAGGGAAACCACTAATCCACAGAGGGCAGCCTCCCCAGGTCAGACAGGCACAACGGGAAGGTCCATTTTTGAACCCCTTTCCTCACATTGTGCCTCAGCTCCAGGGGCCTGGTCTCTCCCCAGTGGAATTTCCCAACCAGAACCAGCCACAAGAGCGGCTCCAGGGACAGGCTTGACTACCCAGGATAGCCTTAATTTGGGCCCTCAGGCCACATTCACCCCCACTGCAGCAGGGCTTTGCCCTCCTGAGAACCATACTCTAAATCCGGACTACCTTCAGTCCATGATAGCCCAGGCTGTGGCTCAATTCATGGCTTCCAACGCCCAATAGCCACCCCCACAATCCATGTATCATTCCCAATCTCCAGATATCATGGATGAACCTTCATCAGATCTAGAATCAACGGGGGCTGAACCATCGGGCCTGATTATGTCAGAGGACGAAGGTATCACTTCATCTGACCCCACCCCTCCTGTTGGTCTCTTTGACCATTCACTTTTTAATTCCCTGCTAATCAAGGCCTGCACAACACAAACCTCCCTCAAGAGCAGGAGACCCCACCTACAACATCCAAGGGTCCCCACGCCATATATAGTCCATGATAGCCCTCAGTCTCTCAGAACCATATCCCCTGCCCTCCCCTTTTTCTCAATATGGTTCAAAAACAATGGGAGAATTTAGGATCCCTCTCAAGTCCTGGTGCCGTAGAGAAGACATTATTCAATGTTGCCCCTTCTCTGACCTCCCTATTGGAGATTTCTGAGATTGATGAGCCATTGAATTCATTGTTTCCCAATGCTAACATTCCTGGGGATATAAATGAGGCACTTAGGGCAGAGGATAAAAAGATTGAGTCCGCATTACGTAGGTCCCATCTGGCATCAGCCTGGACAACAAAGGCGGCAACATCCATGGCCTTCTTCGCCAGGGCATCAGTCCTGTGGTTACGTGAGCTCACCAAAATCTGGGTAAGTTAGTGGCTATGTGCCAGTACCTAGCCGACGCTTCTCTGCACACGGCTAGATACACTGCCCGGACAATCGCTATAGACATCTCAGCACGAAGGCTCCTTTGGCTCAGGAATTGGCGAGCAGACACCAAGGCCAAGTGGCGTCTGGCCTCTAAACCTTACACAGGTGGACATCTCTTTGGTAAGGCACTAGAACCATACTTAACTGAAGGTAAGGACAAACGTAAAACTCTGGTTAACTCATCAAAGAAAGGAGATAAACGCTCGGGGAACACCATGTCACAGAGCAATTACAGGAGGCAGCCCTTTCGGCCAGCTCCATCCTGGGACTGGGTCCAGGCATCTCGCTATTCCTTTCAGAGACAAGAATGACAACAAGATCATTCAGCATACAGAAGCAGGCCACAGATCCAGGCCAAGCGGCCCTTTCAAGGCGCGGGGGGGCATTCCTTTAAATGAGGCAAGTGATCTCGCAGTCTCACCTCCCATAGGAGGCCGGCTGGCCCTTTATTCCAGCACTTGGGCAGCCACCACTACAGATGCATTGGTGTTAGACACCGTCACCCAAGGTCTGAGACTAGAATTTTGTTCTCAACCGCCTGACAAATTCCGCTCTTGCCCTATTCCAACGAGCAGGTCCAGAGCTGATCTTATGTCAGAGGCCATAGCTCATTTATTACAAATACAAGCAATTGAACCAGTACCACAAGACCAAGAAGGACGAGGGTTTTACTCAAACCTCTTCGTCATCCCTAAGACTTCCGGGGGCTGGAGGGCGATCTTAGACTTGAAAGGTCTAAACCTTTACTTGAGGTATAAGAAGTTTAAGATGCAATCACTTCAATCAATCCTGGCCAGCATCAGGCAAGATGACTTTCTTACCTCAATAGACCTGACTGAGGCATATTTGCACATTCCTATTTTTCCTGACCACCACAAATTCCTCAGATTCAGTTATGCCCAATGCCACTACCAGTACAGAGCCCTACCTTTTGGCCTCTCATCTGCACCAAGAGTATTTACAAAGGTACTGGCAGTGCTCGCAGCCCACCTTAGACAAATTCCAATCAGAATTCAATGCTATTTAGATGACATACTAATTCAGTCATCATCATTCCAAAATGCTCAGTCAGACCTCGCCCTAGCCATCAGGGTCTTTCAGGAGCACGGGTTTTCTGTTAATTTCCAGAAAAGTCATACCGTACCAACAACCCGGCTCCTCCATTTGGGCGCTGTTATAGACACAGACAATTGTACGGTCTACCTATCTCAGGACTGACGGAACTCTATGCAGACTCTTGTACGTCGGATCCGAAGGGACAGAGTAGTCACATTGGCCTCCCTATCACAGTTACTAGGGAAGATGGTGTCCTGCGTGCAAATTGTGCCATGGGCACATCTCCATGCTAGGAGAATTACAGTGGCTTCTCCTTCCATTTCAGAGACTTCACACTAGCACATCCCACCAGAAGGTCCGAGTTCCATGGTCGGTGTTGAACTCCCTTCGATGGTGGGACTCCCCGGCTCTGTCACGGGGAGCAGAATTCAAAGAACCAGACAGGATTACCATTACCACAGATGCAAGCCTGTTTGGGTGGGGGGCACACCTTCACACGCACTGGGCTCAAGGTCGGTGGTCCAAGCAGGATCTAAAGAACAATATAAACTGGCTGGAACTCAAAGCCATACATATGACCCTAAAGAGATTAAGCGATATAGTACAGGGCCAACATGTCCTGATTTTAACAGACAACATTACAGCCAAGGCCCATGTCAACAGACAAGGGGGGACAAGGTCCAGGCCTCTTATGCAGGAGGCCAAATTGCTGGGGTCCTGGGCGGAACTGAATCTTGCCTCCATCAGGGCGGAGCACATATCCGGAGTGACCAACCAGCAGGCGGACTCACTGAGCAGAGCCACCGTGGACCATTCCGAATGGCAGCTGGATCCGAAGGTCTTCAGAGAGATCGTGGACAGGTTTGGTTCCCCAACCATAGACCTTTTTGCCTCCCCAACCAACTCACAACTTCCCAGATTCCTTTCCAGGTTCCTGTCTCCATCAGCGGAGGGAACAGATGCGCTCCGCAGTCCCTGGCCCAGGGAACTGCTCTATGCCTTCCCTCCCCTGCCGCTTCTTCCTGCCACGATCAGGAAGATCCTTCGTGAACAAGCAGAGGTCCTCCTGGTTGTGCCGCATTGGCCGAGACACTCTTGGTTCGCCGACCTGATGGAGCTCTCCGCATCCCCTCCATGGAGGATCCCAGCAAATTGCATCTCCCTCATTCAGGGGGAAATATGCCATCCGGACCCTCAATGGCTCCAGTTAACCGTCTGGCACTTGAGAGGCAGGCCTTAGGCTGAGACTCATATTCATCAAGGGTCATAGCTATGATTCAGCAATCCAGGAGACCCTCGACGAATAGAATATACGATGCCATGTGGAAAAGCTTCTGTAATTCGTGTTCGGTTCACAAAATTGACCTTTTGGTGGTTTTAGTGCCAGTTATCTTGGAGTTCCTGATGGATGGTCGGGACAAGGGGCTTTCCACAAGCAGCATCCGCAGGCAGGTAGCATCACTTGCCACAGTTATTTCCTGCGGCAATGAATCCTTAACACATCACCCTATGATACGCTCCTTCCTGAAGGGAGCTAACAATGCCAGACCACTAACTGTACATAGATAGCCCTTGTGGGATCTTCATCAGGTTTTATAGGCTCTTGTTTCGCCACCCTTTGAACCTATTGACACTTGTTTGTTCAAACAGTTATCGATGAAGGTGGCATTTCTTGTTGCTGTAACTTCAGCCAGAAGGATCTCTGAACTGGCTGCTCTTTCAGTGAGGAAGGACCTGTGTACTTTCCATAAGGACAGGGTAACCCTTAGGCTAGACCCCTCCTTCGTACCCAAGGTTAATTCCTTGTATCATAGATCTCAGGAAATAGTTTTGCCGAACTTCTGTCCTAACCCATCTAATGATATAGAGGTTCAGTGGAACAAATTGGATGTGCGCAGGGCTTTATATTGTTATATACAGAGAACCTCATCCTTCCGCAAAACAGAGGCTCTGTTTGTGTCCTTTCACCCTTCGTCACTAGGACAAAAGATATCTTCACCCACAATAGGCAGGTGGATTAGAGCTTGTATTTCTCTGGCATACCAGACTCAGTCACTGCAAGCTCCTAGACATATCACGGCCCATTCCACCCGGGGCGCAGCTATTACAGCTGCCTGGTCTACCCAGGCCTCCATAGAGGAAGTTTGTAGAGCAGCAACATGGGCATCGCCCTCTTTCTTTGTCCATCACTGCAAGATGGATATATATGCCTCTTCTATGGCTTCATTTGGCTGCAAGGTTCTAGAACACGCATTAACGTTGGATGGGACCCAGGCCCAATCTAATTCCCCACCCTAGGGACACAGGGCTTTGGTATGTCCCATCCGTGGGTTCTCCATCCAATCATGCTGGAGAAAGAGGCGTTGTCTTACCTGAACACCTTTTCTCAGCATGATGATGGAGAATCCACTCCCTCCCATAAGGTCAGTTGGCCTGGTTCCCATATTGATCAGACGCATCAGACTAAAGTCTGAGTATCACCTTAGCCTAAAACTGGGGTGCAGTTGGCACAGAGGGGGCGGTACTAAATTTCAGACTTAGTCTAATTGGAGCAGATAGATTAAGACAACCCATCCGTGGATTCTCCATCATCATGCTGAGAAAAGGCGTTCAGATAAGACAACGCCCCTTTTTGTCTTTCAATTTGTCAGAAAGGTTTTTGTGCAGCCATGTTGGTTTCTTCTTGAATTTCTTGTTTTTCAGTGGTATTGTGCTGGTATGGGCTTTTATCATTGCATTTTTCAGACTTATCCATGCTTCTTGGGTTGTTTTCCCCTTTAGGATTTTCATCCATGGGATCTTTCCTAGGTTCTCCCTGAGTTTGTTAAAGTCAGATCTTTTGAAGTTTAAGACACTGTTTGGGTTGTTGGACTTAAAGTTCCTCTAAACAATGGGAAAGTTCAGGAATGTATACCATTAATCTTTATCTTAGATGTACATGATATCATATAATATCTTGAGCCATTTTATGAATTTCAAAGGGAATCCAAACATGTTTAATACAGCAAACATGTATTATTTATATATTTTCTCAAGTGCTTTCTCAGGAATTTACAGTACAATTACAAATTCCTATTTATTTGTGTTCAAATCTATTAAATCTATAACTAACTCCCTATTTAACAATATATGTTGATGTATGTATGTATATATGTATGTATATATTTATGTATGTGTATATATATGTGTGTGTGTGTGTGTGTGTTTGCGTGTTTGTATATGTATATGTTTGTGTGTGCGGTATATCATATAATATATGTATATGTGTTTGTGTGTATATACAGACACACATAGATAAATACATTATAGCAGAGCAAAACAGTTTGGTAGCTGTATCTGGTCTCTAGCATGTGGACAAGCATACTACTTTTTCTTATAATTATGCCAGAGAGATACTGAAAGATGAAAGTTGAGGAAATGATAATTTTGATTATAAATCTAAAATACAGTACATAGAAAGCCTCAAGCTGGTCAAGAACTCTGTTTATAAAATAGCTACTGGATGTGATATCCAAAAGAGATTGTAACGGGCTGTTATAACAGAAATTAAACTGAAGATGAATGATTAAATTAGCACAAAACCACATGTAATTCAGGGGGCAAAATGACTCTAAATGGTAATAAACAAGCCATTGGTTATAAAACCCAGCTTAGTAGGCTTCATTCTTATGATTAAATTTGGTGTGAAACAGCAAAAGAGGGAGATAGAAGCTACCTTGTTCCATGTATAGGACCAGGATTTTTATTCAGCAGTATTCAAGGTATTAACCCTTCTTTTTGAATGAAAATGATAAATGGATCATTTTACTCACCTCTTCCTAAAAGCAGTTATAGGACTCAAATGAAAAAAATAGACACAATTTTAAAAGAAAAATTAATGTTTTTTAGGATGGGTCAAAATGGATTATAACAAAAGATTCACTAGTATGTTCCAGAAATTAGAAGAGAAAATGGACTTTATATTAAATTAAGATATCAGGCTATCAGTGGAAAAACTGCACTTCCAGTTTGAACTCTCAGATAACATTGTTCCTAACCTTGTGGTACATTATCCAAGTACCCTTAAAATCTAAAACTTGCCTTATGTTGTCTATGTTATCTTTTATAAACCTTGCTTGATCATTCTTAATAATAAATGGTATCACTTGTGATCTATTTGTTAGCACTTTGGATTAACATTGATCAATGAGATTGAGTGATAATTAACATATTTGCTGTGATCTTTACCTGATTTTGGTATAATTGCAATATAAGCCTGATTAAATGCCTCTGATAATATTCTCTTATTAAATATCTTATCATGCTGTTGATAAAATTTTGGCAGTCAAAAGATCCATAAATGTTTTATACCAGAGGTCCCCCAACCTTTTGGGCACCAGGGACCAGTTCCATAGAGAGAAGTTTTTCCACGGACTGAAGAATGCCTGGTTTTGTGTGCTGCCTGCATCCTGTGGATGGGGCTTTCCTTGTTTGTGTGAACCAGTTGCTGGCATGCTGCGGTCTAATGCTGGTCCACAGACTGGGGATTGGAGACCCGTGTTTTATACCACTCTGTAGGAAATTCATTTCAATCCACTTACCATTTTGAAAATTACTCATTTAATCTCTACCTCAAATGTTATAGTTCCGGCTAATGAAAAACTTCAAAGAACTTCCGGGCATTTATTTTCCTAAAAGTCATTTATTGTTACAAAATGTCGGCACAGGCATAACGGAGGATGCTAAGATCTAAGTTCTCTTCCTCTGAACAGTTAAGTCATCAGCATGTTCCCTTCCTAAATTAGCCGTCATATATCACATTATCCAATTAGTGTGAAGGTCAAAGGTTTCCTTCCTCTTTCTTTCCTGGGCTTTACCCCCACGCCCCTTCTTCTCTGTATTAACCCCATAAATACCAGACAGTTCTACATATTGTCAAAAGCAAGAATATACAATATTTGCCGCATTGACATTCAAATAGTGGAGCAAATAAAAAAATAATATTTGTGTATCAACTAAATGTGGCAGGCTTATTTATATCCTACTAAAACTTTTTTTCCCATAACCTTTATCTGGGCAGAACAGTGCATCATAGTCAACAATTTTTGCCAAGGTACCACAAATGGGCTAACTTACAAAATGTATCCAAAATCTTGTAAGATTTCATTGGCAAATTTGTGGTCACATCAATTCTGCCATGCTGCTGCACCCATTTTTTGGGGAGGTTCAATAGATCTAGCTTTATGGAGGCTGGATAGATCATTGCTTCCTTTGGCAGTTGGAGATGAGATAGATCTGTCCTATCATCGCCTTCCAGAGATTGAGTAGACCAGTCCCATCATCCACTGCTAGAGTTGCAGGAAGATGGAAGTTGGAATTCACTCTCACTCCCTCTGTTTTTTTGCCCTTGATATTCTGTTTCTCTGTTTAGGTAAGGAAATATTTCTGAAACAACCTAGTGGGTCACTGGTTGTTTAATATTATTTCAAAAGCCCTTTATATCCTCTGGTTTGCTATATGTTTCTGAATTTAATTTTTAAAATTGACAATTTATATCTTCTAAAATTTTATATATTTCATTTCTTTCATCTCTAATGATTGGGATGATAATTATCCTATCTTTCTTATATTTTATGTTGTTAGTTATTTGGTCTTTCACCATTCTTCCAATATCTCTATCATAAACACATTAGCCTGGATTTGGTCTGCTGTGATATTATAGTATTCAGTTCATATTTCTTATTCTATATTTCTCTGTACATGGTAGTAAAGCGACATCTAATAATGTGTGCCCATAAATGTTTCCATTCATCTTTCAAATTACTTTCTCTTTTATTTTTAATTTATGAAATGCATATATAGTAATTAGAATACAAATTCTTTATTATTTAATAATATATGGAAAGACCAATGTCTTGATATCTTGGCTAATTTCTGAAACAAATTTAAAATAATTGCACTACGGTCTGACACATAACAAATATCAATATTACATTCTTGAATCTGATGATATAAAGTTGATGATATTAAAAATAATAAAGCTTAAAGTAATTCTGGTGCACACTTGAGTAAAATATTCTTAGTTGGATACATCAAATGCCATGAATCTAGATTCAATTCTTTCCTAGGTCTTAACTGTTTCCCTCAGTAATGATTTTTGTTTTATATTAGCATATTTCTATCAAGTCAGGAACTAATATTTCATTAAAATTCCCTCTTATTACCACTTATCATAAAAGTACTCATTCAGCTGTTGAAAACATTCATAAGACATAATATCACGATGTGCCACATGGCCTCCTGCCATGAGCGGCAGCACTAGTGTAATGTGCCATGTGATGTCCTGCTACAAGCAGCTGCAATTGGCTGCAGAAGAAGTCGGGTGGCAGCGTGAAAGGTGTAGGGTGTGGGAGGCCTGGCTGCAGCAGTCCTGAGGTAAGCGGATAAGACATCTCCCCAAAATAATACCTACCATATTTCCCCCAAAATAAGACCTTGTCATATATTATTTTTTGCCTCCAAAAGAGGCACCAGGTCTTATTTTCAGGGGATGTCTTACCTGCTTCCCTTAGGACAGCTGCAGCCAGGCTCCCACACCCAACACCTATTGTGCTACTGCCTGAGTTCTTCTGTGGCCATTTGTGGCTGCACACTATGAGGTGCATCGCGCTGCTGCCACCACTTGCAACAGCAGGCCATGTGGCACATCATGCTGATCATACCGCTACCTCCACTCACAGTAGGACGCTGCATGGATCATTGTGTTGATCACACTGCTGCCACTGCTCGCAGCAACCTCATTATGCTGATTGCACCAGTGCTGCTGCTCATGGCAGGAGGCTGCAAGGGTTGTGCCAGTTGTGAGTGGGTGCGATCCAAGTGACAAGCTTTGTGGCCTCCTGATGTGAATGGTGGCAGCAGCACAATTGGCGTGATGATCCTTATGGCTTCCTGTTACAAGTGGCGGTAGCTGCATGATCAGCCTCATGGTGTGCGACCACAGAACTCAGACAGTGGTGTGACAGGTGTTCGGGTGTGGGAAGCCTGGCTGCAGTAGTCCTAAGGTAAGCACGTGCAGGGATGCATGGGGCATCTCCAGCCCCCACCCCCATCCTAGCTTGATTTTTACATGTGCACCTAGGGCTTATTTTTGTGGTACAGTTTATATTGGATGCACATGTAAAAATCAAGCAAGGGCTTATTTTCGGGATAGGTCTTATTTCTAGGGAAACATGGTAGTGCCTCTTTGGATCAAAATAATAATAATAATAATAATAATAATAATAATACCATCAAACATCCACACCTGCCTATCCCAGGTCCTGGGTAAGGACTCGATAGGTAGGCAAAATGCCAAATCCAGTCTGAACATCTGGCTGACTGTGCGATGATCGATAATAATAATATAAGAAACATGGTAAGTTTGGATGGAAAGCCTAGACGTGTCAACATGGCTCAATCCATGAGTTCAAAGGTTAAAAAAAAAAAACACTTTGGGCAGATCTCCTATTATTACCAAAGTTGTATCCCAAAGATGTTTTCTACAGTTATCTTTGCATGCTGATCTAAAAAAAAGTACATAACTGCTGCATTTTAGGATTAACTATTAATAGTAAAGTAAATCTTAACAACAGTCAAGAATTACGGTACAGACCAACACTTGGTATAGCAGCCATGAAGATTTTGGAACATATGTTATGATGTATCTATACTTACAGTGCAAGGCCAGAATAATGAAACTTTCTTATTGATACAGTGTCAATCAAAAATTCTTGAAGTACATTCCCTTAAGCTGATAATACACAATGAATTCATACATGAATATTACATAAACATAAAGACAAATGTATTATTCCTTCAAGCCTTTGAATTCCACTTTGATGCAGAATTTAGGTTCGAAGAAATTCTGTCTGCTTTGGCTCCAGAAGCATAATGCAGAGGACATATTTAAGAACCATATAAACAAATATGTAGTTGTAAACACATTGAATATGTAGTCATAACATTATGTTAATGCATTCTAGCCAAACGAACAGTATTTCTGAAAAAGTGTAAAATTGTGCAGAGCAGTAATTTGTGTAATTTAGGAAAATATAATTCACCATTTACTTACTGACAAAGTGTACCACTGGGTTTTTCTACAAAGAGCATACTATGAATTTGTAATCTGTGTTCAAGACAGAGACTGACCCTGAATCTTAAGCAAAACAGCGTTCTTTGAATATTATTCCAATTCTTCACAGCTATGTGAAATGAATAAACACTTGTCCCTTTTTTTTTACAGTAGTTTGTATTCAGTAACCACAGTAAAAAGGAAGGAAGCAAGCTATCTAATGGACACAGTATTTAATATGTGAATGAGAAGCCTGAATGGCTGCCTGGAGTACTGAATAATCCATGAAGTCATCCAAAAACAGCTAATCTATACACAAATGAGGAAGAAATAGGTCTATGCTGTGTCAGGACTATGAAGAATTTGTTTTCATCAAGCACAGATATTGAACTGGATTAAAAATGGATTTTTAATGCAAGCAGACAACTCTCCTGTTCTCTTTCACTGTGTTTTCCTTTGTGGAGATAATGCTGCAGACTTTTGGCTCAGATTACTATTACCTGGTGTTGCTTAGATAAATTATCTTCTTCTGTTATTGTTTTTTCCTGTCTGTTCTAATCCAATTTAATGAAGGACAAAGTCTCTTAGATTTTTTTTTTTTTTTTTTGAAGAAGGATATAATGGCTGTGAAATTTTGGAAATGACTTCTTCCACTTACTTAATTATGGAGTAGCCAAAGGTTGGATGCAGGTTGAGTTATGAGGTAATCAAGAACTGTACCTTACTGTAGATGTATACATATACACAAGGAGATTCAAACATGCCCATATAGATTTGTGTCTGTTCAACAAAGATGGTGTTCTCCTCAGTTAAGGTTTCTAGTAAGTATATACTTTCTACCTCCATCCATTTCTGAATAATAAAAGGTCCCTCCTAATTTTTTTCTGATGACAGATATAATTCAGTTTCAGTGTTCATATGTTAGATATGATCAGTGCATATAGGTTGTCGTTTCCTCATCATGCCAAGCAACACTCTAAAACTCTCACTGATTTGTAGCATTTGCATTCAGGCTGCAGGCTGGCAAAACTTTTCAGACCATGGGCTGCAGCATCACATGGGATATTTTGGGAACAGGCTTTTTTATATGGTGACATAAATCGTGAATATTTGTCTAAACACACAAATGCTGAAGTGGAGATAATAAAACCTAAGGATTATAATAGCTAACTATCTATATGTATAATTTATGCATGTAGGATTTTTATTTTATTTATTTTATTTTCCACTTCAGTTGGCAAAACAACTTCAAGCAGCATACAAAATAAAAGTAGTGCTTGATTTGCAATCACAGTTGAGCCCAAACATTTTGTTGCTAAGCAAAATATTTGTGAGTGAATTTTGCCCAATTTTACTACCTTTCTTGCCACAGTTGTTAAGTGACTCACTGCAGTTGTTAAGTTAGATCACATGACACCAGTACTGCAACTGTCATAAAAATGAACCAGCTGCCAAGAATCTGAATTTTGATCGCATGACCATGGGATGCTGCAGTGGTTGAAAGAGTGAAAAATGGTCATAAATCACTTTTTTTTCGGTGAGTTTTCAAATCTTTACTTCAAGCGGTCACTAAATTAACTTTGTAAGTCAAGGTTTACCTGTAAATGAATAATTTAAAATAGGCTCAGCCAATGAGTAAATATAATATATACCCATGTTGAGCAACAACAATATAAATATATATATATACCCATGTTGAGCAACAACAATATAACTGATATCAGCATGATCACATATCTTCCTATTTAAGATCTGTTGAAAAAGCCAAATCTTCACAAGTTTACAGTCCTCTCTAAACAGTTTACACAGTCAGCCTATTGCCCCCAACAATCTGGGTCCTCATTTTACCAACCTCGGAAGGATGGAAGGTTGAGTCAATCTTGAGCTGGCAAGACTTGAACTGCCGACAGCAGAATTAGCCTTCAATACTTCATTCTAACCACTGCATCACCATGGCTCTTAAACAGTGAGATCATGAATTCTAATCTCACCTTAGTCATAAAGATAGCTGGGTGGCCTTGGGCCACTTGTGAAATCGTACCAAGAAAATTGCAGAGACTTTGGACAACCAATTGTCTGAAATATTATAGTTTTTCCTGATTGAGCAAGGGTTGAACTACAAGATCTCCAACATCCCTTCCAACTCTGTTATTCTGTTAATTGCCAGGAATGAACACCTAGCCCACTCATGCAGGTGGTCCAAAAGTACAAACAATACGATTTCCATTCCATACTCAAGTCTGAATCCTGACAGAAAAGGATCCAGATAATCTGCTTGCACAACCACCTACTCCATCACTTTCTTCAAGAAAGGTGAGATAATGGATGAAAATTGATGGCTCCTTGAGAAAGAACAACCATCTCACTCCAAAAAGAATTAAATACTGCCAGAACCCACTTAAATGACACTATATGGGCTACTTTTCTTGTCCAGGAGGGGTATGGATTTAAAAAGCAGGTGGCTAAAGATTGACAGGATCCACAAGACAAAGTGGCATAGATGCAACTTGATCCTCCATCTCCTTATTTGAAATGGCAACCAAGGTTTTGGATCGACTGTGCAGCAGACCAACAATGATTATCCCAGCCATATTCTAGTGTGGATGAAAATATCAAATTCTATAGCCTGGTGAAAGTCTTATCAGATATTTGTCCAGCTCTCAAGGATACATACATTTTTGTAACACATAGGAGAGAATTCAGAGCTTTTTCTTGAAATTTTCTTTTCTTTTTCTTAATCACAGATGCCTCAGTCTCAACTGAGGAATTTACAGAATGCTACACAACTTTACAATCTGAACTCAATTAAAGTTAGAAAGAACTTTAGACTAAATTGGAACCAAGTGAGATGAGGTCTCTGTTGATCAATGTCACATGTCTAGGGCCAAATTAAATTAATAACTAGTTTTTAATTTATTTTGGTATTTTCATCCAATTCTATTTCCTGAACTGTCACCTGGCAACAACCATTTCATCAAGCTGTAAGAGAAGGTGATAAAATGGGAATTCCATGAGTTCTGCTAAAGATTAGTTTCCTCACATTTCTTCTGTCCTGGAACTGTTTTCTAGATATCCATTGTAAGAATGCCTTTCTTTTATTTTTTGGATAATAATGATTAGGAGGAATATAGGATGATGAAGATGAGTATGGGCATGGGTTGTCATGATTTCATTGGCCATAGATAAATCTCTGCAGAGGGGGTCAACAGTCTCAGAATTGGAACTGACATCTTGCACATTTTGACATTGCTGATACACACGAACATGGATATGCTTGCTACTCAGAGAAATTTTTCAGTAGAAGCACAGGGCAAAATTGCTTTAAATAAACCAATGAACTTTTTAAATTTTTATTACAATATGAACTCTTACTATAAACTTTCCACACACACACACACACACACACACACACACACACACACACACTAGTAGTGAAGTTGGTGGGGTGAGGTCGGGACCAGAGGGAGAAGCAGGAAACTGTTTTGAGAAAGATCTGTTGGTTCCTAGAAGATACAGTTTTCTAAATATATGTGCCATTCCTTAGTGAGAATCCCAAGCTATGCCTTAAAATGCAATTTGGAAATATGACAGGGAAAAATCTAGTTGTTCTGCAACTTTCCCAAATGAAATCAATTGATCTTATACATATCTAGTTAGCATAATTAGCACAGTTCTTGTCACAGAAGAAAAGTCATCTTTTTCTTCCTGACTTTTATTTTCCTGAATATTGCACTTATCTTCTAAATCTCCATTTTTTTCCTTTAAAAGAAATGAATTTTAAAAAGATGGTTTCAGATGTCTGGCTGGGCCTCCTTCTCTTTCTTTAAGGTATTTCAGGCTAATGATTAATTGCCATAAATGGATGGCAAAGGTTTTGTTACTGCATAGGTGGTGGAAATACGTTGAAGCATAGCACTGAAAATGGGCTTCTTAAAAAACAAAAAAATGTCCAGAAGGTCATAAATATATTCAAAACCAAAGTAAGCTTTTAAAAAGTCATGATTTTTTTTTCTTACTTGAGGGGAATTTCCCACAAAAGAATGTCAAAAGTACAGATAGGAACATAGAAATACTGAAAAATGAACAAATCAAGAACACTGACATTGGAAAAAGTCACAAAATTCCACCTTGAAAAAAGTACAGAAAACTCAAGCCTTATTCAGATGCCTGGTAAGTAGAAATGTGTATCAAGTGAATATTCTTAGCAATATGCCAACAACATCTAAAGGACACCAGTCTCCATAAGACTGTGTGAAAATCTACATAGAAAAAAGGATATGTTATTTTGCCAAAGATCAGTGTTCTTTTTATATGGATTGGAAGACAATAAATAAGCTAACATGGGAAAGGTTGTAAATTCATTGGCTAGAATTTACAAAAGACTTATCTACTGACATGAGGATTTATGGCATACTGTATACCCCACTCAGTTGTCAGGAACCCATGGTGAACAATAATGGATTAAGTTTTTCAAGTGGCCAGCCTGCAGTAGACTGTCAGGTCTATTTCAAAGTTCTTCATGGGACTTGTACGTTTCAGGAAAATAATATGGTCTGAAGTTTCTTTGGCTATTATATATATGCATACTGTACTTCTTCATGGCTAGAAAATAATATCCAATAAGAGGCAAGCACCAAATATAGATAATTCTCCTGTGTGTTTTTAGGCCATACAGGTATGGGATTTAAAAAGAAGAGGTCCTAAATAGAGAAAAACTCATAAACTCTAGGTACAAAACAGTATAATGGTTCCATACCATTGTTATGCTCTTGGGAATGCATAGATCTTCCAGTTTTTCTAGTTAAAGCCATCACCAATGTGGTTTTATGTGATTTATATGTTGAAGAAACCTGGCAAGGAAAGTTCTTTTTCCCATAAAAACTAATGGGTATATAATCTCCTATATAAAGATTCTCCTCCTACAGATATCCCTGCAGCATATGTAAGAAGGTTCTACAATACCATCTTGAAAGACATGGTGAGGAGATAAAACAGTATGGTTTACTTTTTTTCCTATTTCAACATATGTAAAAGAGATTCCCTATACCCATACCTAGAAACAGTTCCATTATAAGAGTCACAGTTTATACCATGTTGTCCTACAATTACTTTTACTTATGACCATCTTATCTGTGTTTGTAATTGTTGTGGGAATGACCTGGGGAAATGGGAGGAAGAGATGTTGCCTAGGGAATGGTCAAATAAAATTGGGGAGCAGGGGTAGGAGAGTCCTCAGATGCATAATGGGTACAGAAAGAAACTGAGGAAGGGTCCTCCCTAACTTATTAGGCTATAAAAAGAGATGGTGGGAGATTTGAATTTTTAGACTTGCAAGATTATGTTAACATACCTTTACAATAAAGTAAGTTAAGTTCATCTTTTCATGCTTCTGTTCTTTTCATGCATCCACTCTAGTATACCTGGGAAGGCTGACACTATGATAGCTTGTAACAAAATAAACAGAGCAACATGTGTTTCAAAGTCCAACAACTGCAAAGGAGAGGATAAATAGTGATACAAAGATAATGACATACTATTAAGTTTGTTTTTGCAAATTGTCAATTGTCTCAGTTTTGATCAAGTCACTGATAACATGTGCAACCAAAACTATTCTCAGATGTTATGCAATTTCCATCACCTATCTTTTGAGAAAAGAATAAAAAGTAGCAAGAGATATAAGAAGTTTTGAATTTTGGCAGAGAATGAGGGCCTTGAAATTTGCTATATTGCAGCCAGCTGGCTCCAGGGATGTCTCTATTATCATTTTGGAGGCTCTTGGCAAGCTGATGTGATCTAGCCTGAAATATTTTCTTTTTCTTCTGTAACACTTTTAAATTATAGAAAATAACTTCACTTCAGTATTCATTTTGCTTTGAGGCTATTGTCTTCAGTTCCTAAAATCGATTGGCTACTAGCTGGCCACCAGTGCCAACACAGGCTGTTACTATTCAGTTGTACTAGTGATGGATTGAAAGATGTCCATGATAAATATTTCCAGTTTTTGAACCTTTCAATAGGGCTCTTTTCTGAGATAGTGTTTGTAGTTATTTATTTAATAGAATTTATAGATCTTTCCAGTCCAAAAGACTCTGACCAGGTTAATGTGTGTGCATGTATGTGTAAAGTTATAAAATCATTCTGTACCTTTCATGTTGTTTCCTATCTGTTTGTTAAGGTGGTATAGTATTGGAATGTAATCTTTCAGAAGGATATGCATATGTGCATGCAAGTAAGAATATATGTGTGCGCAGGAAGAAGAAAATATTTGTTTTCTATTGCATTTTGAAACAATGAAAGTTTTCCTACAACCAACCACATTACTTCAGATTATTTTCTTTTCTTAAAGGCATGATCACAGGAGTATCTCCAGAGAAAGTAAAAAAGACAAGACGGCAGATGTACATGCAATTGAAGATCTGCCTGTTTTTTTTTTTTTTTTTTTGTATGTGTGTTGCACACTCAGTGAATGAAAAAAAGAAGAGCATGGCATTAATTATGTAGTCATGGATGCCATTTTGACTTTTTTTTTTTTTTAAAAAAAAAACAGTTTCTCAGATGCCCCTGAATGATCATCTCATGAAAACCATACATTCCAATGAAATGTTTTTTTTTAGATGACTTGGTATATCTGCCATCCTTGTAATTGGGATGGATCTTTTCCTCCTAGGGAAATTATTTATTTAAAGATAGCATCAGGTTATTATAAATGAAGAATAGAGAATACGTTAATTTTAGGGTAGAAGGTTTAAATTTAATTCACCCTCAAGAGCTTTCAAAGCAGAAAGGCAAACTGTAAACATTTAATCAATAAAAATACAAAATGTGGTTTCATCTATCTGCAGTACAAGAAGGCATAAGGAACAATGGGACAGCAGCAGAGAACAGAGCCAGTGAGTTTAATAATTCTGCTGTTGGATTAGGAAGGGGAGACTTAGATTTTAGTCCACCCCTCCCTGCGTCTTGGGATCTCATTGGATAATGTGGGAACCAGTGATTTTTGTCTCAGATCAACCTAATTCTGAGGACTATTGCAGAGAAAAATGAGAGAAGAAAGTGCAACATATGACACATAGAACTTTTGCAGGTAAAGCAGCATATTATATATGTAAAAAAAGTGTAATAAATACTTAGGATTCAACAGAGGTTCCAAACAAAGTTGATAATTGTGGCTTGGCTACTATGGCACAGGTGAAAAAACTAATGCATGATAAAATCTAATTTTAACAAGCCTGTGTTTGAGAAAATGTATTCTGTCCAGTAGGTTGGCTATCCTTATTGTGTCTTGGCCACAAATAAAACCCAAGTAATCCATGATCAATAACAGTCCCATTTGGCCTTCTGGTTCTTTAGTTGCATAGTTATTTTCTGCCTTCGTTATTTTGATAACAAATTGCTTACTATCAAAAGTGTAAAGAAAAAAATTGTGACCAGATTTATTTTCTTTTTTTTTTAGAAAAATGAACAACTACTGTACCTTTGAAATGTTATTTAATTTCTGTTTTTTTTTTTCATGTTTACCATCCATAAATATTTATAAGAATAGATTTTTATTATGTGGTGTTCTGCTTATTTGAGAAGTGGCAACTCTTTGTTGGTGAAATTATCTCGGGTATAGAAAGACACGGTGAATTAGAATTTCTCTGAGTTTGCAGGGTGAAAATCAACTAAATGGTCTGGGGAGTGGGAGAGAGAGATAGAATGATAAAGACAGTTTAAGAATGGAGTTCGTCTTCTGCATTGATTGTGATCCTTAAAAAAATATCTTCATAAAAAATCTAATTAAAAAAGCAAAACTATTTAATATTATTGCTAAATATTTTGCTCAACTTTGGGTTCAACACACCACTGAAAAAATTGCTTTTATAGCACTTGTTTCATATGTATCTTTCATTGTTCTTCCATATATCTAGAAGGAATTTCTCCAATTCTTTTTCACTTGCATGGAAAAAAATATATATATCAGCCATAAGTCACCATTACCATTACTATTGTTACCCAGGCCTTAGATTTCATCTGCTTCCAATTCAGCAATGCTAATGTCATTAGTCTCTGTGTCAGAGATAATTTCATATTCTGTTAAGAAATGGAATTTGAAATGAAGTTAAGCAGCCAAGCTTTCAGAAACCAAGTTTTTGTCTCTCTCAAAAAGGTCAAGTAGTTGTAAATCATTGTCATAACTGAAGCAGCACAAATGCCTAGTACTGTCAGTGGTCCAGAAACTCAGTAAATTTAATGGCTCAATAATGAAGCTTAGGGAATTCTGGAGCCACAAAAGGAGGCCAAAAGCTAGAACTGCACATCAACATCACAGAGTAAAAATTGCCCTTAATCAACTGACAAATCCATAATTGTTGCATCTTGGGAAAAAATGACTTGCTGAAAAAGATGTTACAATATCTTAAAGAGTGACTATTTTTAAGAGATAGACTGTCCATTACTACTGAATTTTCAAACATGATAATGGAAGCATAACAATATTCTAATTCGGAGAAAAGATGGACAAAGCTTTCTCATGTCTCATGGATATTCATGAGAAAAAATACTTTTGACTACATACAAATCTTGCCCTTGAAGGAATATTGTGGTAAGTCATGGCCCTTCTTTGAAGCTAGCTTTCACATGTACACCTGGAGAACCTCTTGGCATTTAACCACACACATGTCTAATAAAAGTTAATATTTATCTATGCACCCTGAGGATTCCCTCTGAAGAAATTTGGCCCTCTTCTATCGTGGAAATTTGTCTTTGAAGTGGGGGATGAATGATAAAGGGAGAGATACTTTTAGATCTTGCCACTTTGAAAACCACCTTGTTATAAATACAAAAGAATAGGGTAGGAAAATCTACTACTACTATTTGGAGGAAGGTACATATCTCATCTGTAGAGAACTTTCCTTTTTGCGCTAGATATTGTATTTCTGGGATTGGGAATAGGAATGATGTAACCAGACTCAGAATATAAACAGGTTTGTATTTGCTTGGCAACAAAAAGAAAATAGATATAGAAGAAGATGGTTCATATACTTAGATTATTGTTATATTATTATAATATTATATTGTTATATTGTATACAATATATTTATATTGTAGCTATATAAAACCTATATAAAGCCTATACTTTGTCCCTACTAATACAAGAACGAAAGAAAGAAAGAAAGAAAGAAAGAAAGAAAGAAAGAAAGAAAGAAAAGCCTAATTTTCTTAAAAGTAGATCTTATTTCCTGTCATCTACAAAATCAATTGTCTATAAAGATCTATTGACCAAGCCAAGATAGACCCTTTTAACTTCATCTCTATCCCGACTTATCTCACATGCAGAGAATGACTGTATGTTCAAGATGGTTTACTCAGGCAGAGCAGATTTCTTCCTTGTAGCGACTCATGTGTGGATTTTTTTTTAGTCCTAATGGTAATTGTTTTAAGTGAAGGAGTTGTAAAGTAATGCTGGTGCCTTTTAAATATGAACCATCTGCTTGGTTACTTCCAAAACTGGCTCTACCATGCAGAAGAATGAAGTATTGTGCTTCAAGCTGACTCAAGAGAGAATAAATAGAAGCACACACACACACACACACACACACACACACACACACACACACACACTAGTGTAAGTGACATAGCAAAACTTATTGAAGCTGAAGTGTATAACCCATGTCTTCCTCCTTCTCTCATTGAGAGGTTATTCCATTACAGTTTGCCTCAAATGTTTATTCTTTAATGTGAGAAACAGGAAAACATATGATCTGGAGAGCAATCAAATTAATCTCATATAATCAATACAATTTCAGGTTAATTATATTTAAACTAAATCAGTTTAGTTTTTGTCCTGGCTAATGTAATTTCTTGTTTCATCCTGAAAAGGAAGTATAAAATTCTGAAGATAGGGAAAAGCTTATTGATGGCTTATATCAATGCTTCATTTGCTGCTCAGGAGGAACAATTGTTTAACTATTCCCACCAGTAATGCTTTTTAGGCAATTAATTTAAACAACAAGCCAAGCATGTTGCATCAATTGCTGGCAAGCACATACATTTTGATATGCAGGATTGCCTCCATGAAGGGGCAGGGATAAGGGATGAGTTTTCATGCCCTGGCTCCCTTTCTATTCAGTATGATAGATGCATGCACAGACAATCCAAACATTTATTAATTAAAAGCAAGTATTGATTTGTTATTTGTTTCTTTGCCCAAAGAGCCCAATTCCATCACTATAATGGAGTCTTACAACTTTCTAAGGGCTTGTCCTTATGTCTCATAACTGCAGATTACACATATCCTTTTAACCATGCTCGTTTTTTCTTTCTTTGTTTAAAAGCCATATCCTTGTGAAGTATTTATTTTCTTCTCTTCTTTAGCCCACAACTGGATTAATTAAGATGTTCCAATTTTAAAAGTCTTCAAAGACTTATTTTCCCTCTTCTCTTGGTCCTGTTCCCCCTCCACAATTCTCTCTCTCTCTCTCTCTCTCTCTCTCTCTCTCTCTCTCTCTCTCTCTCTCTCACACACACACACACACACACACACACACACACACACACACACAATCTAGCAGACTTCATGCACAGTGTGGGTGCTGACATAATCAGGAATGGAATCTGCCTGCTGGCCACTTACGCTGCTGCAGGTACTTCATTTCTTTTCAGTCATTAGGAATTGCCCTCTGTAGCCAGTGTGGTTTTTATTGCCCAAGACAAGTAATGTTTAACCAATGCTTTTAAAGGGTTTTCTTGCGTTTACACAAGCTCCTTATAAATGTGGGTGTATAACTTCTCCTTTGAAAGACTATTTCACCACTAATTCACTAATTCTAATTACAATCAGCATTAACAAAATCACTATCAATCAATTTCAAAATGCAGCTTTACTTGGAACAGCTTATATCTTGTGATGATATCTTTAACACCATCAAATAGTAACATCTACCTATTCCATCTTTGGGAAAGCCTGGACAAAGATGAGTACTACAAATACTTGGCCATCTTTCAAGCTGGCAACATTCAGCACACTGAAATGAAAAGGAGGGTTAGGAGTAAATACATCATAAGAATAAAGATTTTAATACCCCAGTTCAGTGGAAAAAATATCATCAAGTCAATTAATACTGGTACCTGGGCAATTCCAGTTATAGCTGAAATAATTGACTAGTCACAAAGAGATTAGAAGCTCTGGATAGGAACACTTGAAAAATAATGACTTTGAATCATGATCTTCATCTATGCAGCCATGTTACCAAACTCTACCTATAAGGAAAATAGATGGGTATGAAATGTTGTAAGTACATCAGACAGTTGAAGAAGGTAAACGGGAATAGGAAGAATATACGAAGGAAAGTGAAGAAAATACACTGAAGCTAGTGTGTCATGTCGGCTTATAAGTTGTGGAGGGCCAAACTGGCCTACAAAAAAGACCAAATTAAGAATAGAAAAGAGACACAGCAAGGCAAAGTATTATATGGCCAGGATAGAAAAGAACTAGCAGGCAAAGCAGATAATATCCACACCTGGCAATGTCTTACCAAGGAAAGCTGAAGAAAGAAACAGAGAGATAAATTCTGGCTGCACAAGACCAAATTTTAACAACAAATACATTCAAAGTCAGAGTTGAGAAAACAGCAACAGACATCAAATACTACCTTTGCATAGAAGCTGAAAAAACAATGGACCACCTGGTTAGCTGCTGCAAGAAGATTGTACGCACTGACTACAAACAATGGCATGATAAAGTATGCATTGGAATACCTACAAGAAATACTATTTGCCTGTAATAGTATTGGCCTGTAAGCAAGAACCTGTGGGACCATAAAATAGATAAAGTAATAGAAAATGAAGAAATTAAAATGCTGTGGGCCATTAGAATTCAAACAGACCAACAGCTGCCACAAAACACCTGAAAATTAACAATTATTGATAAGAAAGACAAAAAAAGTTTGAATAATAGATTAGAAGAGAAAGAATTGAAAAAAAATATCACAACATACTGATAAAAGTAGAACTGTGCAAGAGAGAACAAAAAAAAAATAGTATGGGTCTTGGATACAAATCTAAAGCAACTGGAGCACTGCTTGAACATCATCAACATTGATAAAATCATTATAAGTGAATTGCCAAAGGTGATGATACTTTTAATATTATTAAACAACCTCTATTATCTAGGATGCTTGGGAAGGACTTGATTGGTGGACCAAAATGCCAAACCCAGTCTTAACATCTGGCTGACTGTGCAACCAGCTATAATAGACTAACACTGGACTCCATTCAGTGTTCCACTTTCTTTTCTATACAGCTTTTAGACCTGTACAATTCATAAATCTTGATTAATTCTTCTGCTAATATAATGGGGCCTTGGGAAAAAATACAGCATTGCTTTCCTGAAATTTAAGAATTCTATGCATAACTAATCCTCTATTGTTAATGCATCCCAGACTGATAAAATATTAATAATAGTTAATCTTCAGTTTGATGTGATCCACCACAGTCAGTCATTTTATTCTAATAATAAACTAATGGGAGATAATTGAAGTATGAAAATAATGGAATATTTTCTTGCAACAGTAATTCCATTTACATCTTATTCTTATGTTAAATTCACTTCTGCTGTTTTATTCCTTTTTGTTTCCTATATAATTGCCAATGAAGACAATTTCTTCCTGTAAAGCACAAGAATGACGGTACATCAAGCACATGTTATTAATTGATAGTGAGGCATACCTGTGATGTAACCCATAGCATATTTAATTTGCAAAGAGATTTAATATCTATAAATAGATGTTGCCTATAAAGAAAGTACCCCTTTATGGATTACTGCCTTGTCATGGCGAAGGGGCTTGCGTAACTCAATGAAGCTATAAGCTATGCCGTGCAGGGCCACCCAAGATGGACAGGTTATAGCAGAGAGTTCTGACAAAATGTGATCCACTGGAGAAGGAAATGGCAAACCACTCCAGTATCTTTTGCCATGAAAACCCCATGGACAGTACTAAAAGGAAAAAAGATATGACGCTGGAAGATGAGCCCCTCAGGTCAGAAGGTGTCCAATATGCTACTGGGGAAGAGCAGAGGGCTAGTACTAGTAGCGCCAGAAAGAATGAAGCGACTGGGCCAAAGCCGAAAGGACGCTCAGCTGTGGATATATCTGGTGGTGAAAGGAAAGTCCGATGCTGTAAAGATTTTTTCTCCATAGGAACCTGGAATGTAAGATCCATGAATCAAGGCAAGCTAGACGTAGTCAAAAAAGAGATGACAAGATTGAACATCGACATCTTAGGAATCAGCGAACTAAAATGGGCAGGAATGGGTGAATTTAACTCAGATGACAATCAGGTATACTACCGTGGGCAAGAATCCCTCAGAAGAAATGGAGTAGCCTTCATAGTCAATAAAAGAATAGGAAAAGCAATACTGGGATACAATCCTCAAAATGACAGAATGATCTCTATTCGAATCCAAGGCAAACCATTCAATATCACAGTAGTCCAAATCTATGCCCCAACCACTGGTGCTGAAGAGGATGAAATTGACCGGTTCTATGAAGCCCTACAGCACCTTATAGAATTAACACCCAAAAATGATGTCCTTATCATCATGGGGGATTGGAATGCTAAGGTAGGAAGCCAAAAGATAACCGAATAACAGGCAAGTTTGGCCTTGGAGTACAAAATGAAGCAGGGCACAGGCTAATAGAATTTTGTCAAGAGAATACGATGGTCATAACAAACACTCTTTTCCAACAACCCAAGAGACGGCTCTACACATGGACATCACCAGACGTCAACATAGAAATCAGATTGACTATGTGCTCTGCAGCCAAAGATGGAGAAGCTCTATACAGTCAGTAAAAACAAGACCAGGAGCTGACTGTGGCTCAGATCATGAGCTTCTCGTTGCAAAATTTAGGCTTAAATTGAAAAAAGTAGGGAAAAGCACTAGGCCACTCAGGTATGAACTAAATCATATTCCTGATGAATATACAGTAGAGGTGACAAATAGATTTAAGGAACTGGATCTGATAGACAGAATGCCTGAAGAACTATGGATGGAAGTTCGCAACATTGTACAAGAGGTAGCAACTAAAACCATCCCAAAGAAAAAGAAATGCAAGAAAGCAAAATGGCTGTCTGAGGAAGCTTTGCAAATAGCTGAGGAAAGAAGGGAAGCGAAAGGCAAAGGAGAAAGAGAAAGATACACCCAATTGAATGCAGAATTCCAGAGAGTAGCTAGAAGAGATAAGAATGCCTTCTTAAATGAACAGTGCAAAGAAATAGAAGAAAACAACAGAATAGGGAGGACCAGAGATCTCTTCAAGAAAATTGGAGATATGAAGGGAACGTTTCATGCAAAGATGGGCATGATAAAGGACCAAAATGGCAGAGACCTAACAGAGGCAGAAGAGATTAAAAAGAGATGGCAAAACTACACAGAAGAACTATACAAGAATGAGCTTAACATCCCAGATAACAACAATGAGATGGTCACTGACCTCG
Organism: Crotalus tigris; assembly: GCF_016545835.1. Lineage (NCBI taxonomy): Eukaryota > Metazoa > Chordata > Lepidosauria > Squamata > Viperidae > Crotalus > Crotalus tigris. The sequence continues at coordinate 262,506 of NW_024096688.1, forward strand.
AACCAGACATCCTAGATGTGAAGTGAAATGGCCTTAGAGAAATCTGAAGCAACGACTTCCGGTGGTTAAAGCGGTGGAGATGGCGGCTACTTTGTAGCCGTCCTCCTGAGAATGTGTCAGATCCGCGGAGCACAGCGTTTACCAGCTGGCCCGCGGCTCGCAATCCCCTTCCCGGGCGAAGGGAAGGGGTAGAGATCGCATGAATAGAGGTAGAACCTCTTAACTCTCCCTGGATTTTTATTTTTAGGGGGGTAGAAAGAGGGTTCCCTCGGAGTTCATTGCCTTCTCCGCCTCTCAGCTGTCTTTGTTTCTTCGGAAACAAAGCGAGACGCCGCTACCATCTCCGTACTTAAAGAAACCGTGAGTAATCTTAAACCGGACAGAACTGTTTAAAGGATTTTATTTATAGTTTAGCTTCATTTTATTTTTTTTTAGTTTATTTAGTTTATTTAGTATATGCTGATTTTTTTTTATTTTTTTAAGCTTTCTCTTTTTTTTCGGGCGGAAAAGTGAGAGTGAAAGTAAAATGGCGTTTTGAAAGTTTTTTTTCCTTTAAAAGACGGATCGGCTGAATTGTTGTTTAATACTGCTTTTTTTTTACTTTTTTACTTTTTTATTCTTGGGGACTTTTAGATTGATCTTATTTTATTCTATTTTATCTTATTTTTAATTTTTTTTTTGGATTACTTATTTTTATTGGTATTTTTAAGAAGAAAGGAAGATAAATTAAAATGGCTTCAAAACGACAACCAGCTACTGCAGCTTCTAAAGTAACTTCTTCTCCTGCTACTTCTACTGTGCAACAACAACTTAAAATAATACCCTCAGTGCAGCAACCTAAATCCACTCCACCTTCACCTCCCCCATCTGGCACATCAGCACAAGACATTAAAGAAATAATGGTAAGTGCTGTCTCACAGTTTAGGGAGGAAATGAAACAACTTTTGGACCAGAATAAATCTGAAACTAAGGAGGAAATGAAGAAAGAAATGAAGGAGCTTTTAGAACAGAATAATGCTATTTTGAGGGATGATATACTTCTAGCTCTATCTGGAATGGCCTCAGTGGTTGTGAAGCTGGACTCCAGAGTAGAGGAAATTGAAGAAACAGTTGAACTTTTGGATTATAAATTTCAAGATATGGAGAAAAAAGTGGAGACTTCACAAGATGATATTCTTATGTTCCAGTATAGACAGATGGAATATGCTTTGAGAATAAGGGGTCTGAAAGAAGATAAAACTCAAGATTTGATGGAAATGGTGATTAATGACTTGGCTGTTATTTTGAATATTGATAAAGAAGAGTTACGTGGGGATGTGGAAAGAATTTATAGAGTTAATTCTTGGATTGCAAAACAGAGGAATTTGCCTAGAGATGTGGTGATATATTTTGCTAAGAAGTCTTTGCGAAATCAGATTCTACAAACTTTTTATAATAAAAGATTTCAGATTGCTGCCCAAGATATTATTATTTTAAAGGAAATTCCACCTAAAATTTTAAGAAGCAGAAAAGATTTTGCTTTTTTAGTAAATGAACTTAAAGCAAGACAAATGCCATTTAGATGGGAGATTCCGATGGGCATTGTTTTGAGCCATGCGGGGACACGTTATAGACTTAATACAGTTGCTAAAGCTAAGGAATTTTATAAAACGGTCCTGGGAGCAGGCTCTCCTTTGCCCATGATGCATAAAGTCTTGAGTGACAAAGAGATGGAACAGAAATCTGAAGGTACAGGGATGATGACTGCTGGACAGGTGGTATGGATGTCTCAACCAGAGGTTAAAGAACAGAGAATGACCCGTGCAGCACATAAACGTAAAGAAAAAGAACAACAGAAAAAAGAAAAAGAAAAAGAAATTGAAGAATCTACTCAGCAAATTGCTTCAGTGCCGGTGGGAGGAGCAAGACCCAAAAGCTCTGCTACATATTCATCAGCAGCAGAATTTGAGCGGATCTTCTCCAGGCTGAAGGCCAAGGGAGATGGCAAAGCTCCTGTCCTGGAATGTTAATGGATTAAACATTCCTCAAAAGAGAAAAAAAATTTACCACTATTTGAAACAACATAACAATGATATTATTTGCTTGCAAGAAACTCATATTACAGCTAAAGATCAAAAATATTTAAATAATCCTCGCTTGGGATCTCATTTTGTATCTCCCGCCCCTGGGAAGAAAGGGGGTGTGGTAATCTATGTTAAACAGAATTTATCCGCTACCTTGTTAGAATCAGACCCTTACGGAAGATATGTTATGCTTGAACTTGGTTTATATGGCAAGAAAATTCTTATTGTGGGGTTGTATGCACCAAACCAGCAACAGGAGCAATTTTATAGGTTACTACATCAGAAAATAACTTTGTTGGATTATAGATCTGTGATTTTAATGGGAGACTGGAATGGTGTCTTAGATATACAAATGGACAAAAAAGGCTCTTCTACCTTTTTTAAACAGGCTAAATTACCTAAAGCCTTTTTTGATATGAAAGAAGATTGGGAATTGAGAGACTATTGGCGTGAACGTAATCAAGAAGAAAAGGATTTTACGTTTTTCTCAGATAGACACCAATCTTTCTCTAGAATTGACTTCTTTTTGATCACAACAGATTTATACAACAGGGTGAAGAATGTAAAAATTTTTCCTAGGACATTGTCCGATCATAGTCCAGTTTGGATGGAACTGTTTGTAGAGAAGGAAGATAGGAGATCCTGGAGGGTGAATGAGAATTTATTTAAACAAGAAAAAAATGTTCATAAATTAAAGGAATGTTTAAAGGAATATTTTACTTTAAATATGAACAAGGGAACATCAATGTCAATGGTCTGGGATGCAAGTAAAGCTTTTATGCGTGGTATTTTGATAAAAATGAATAATTTGCATAGACAGAAACAGACTCAGAAACGGAAAGACTTGGAAGAGGAGATTAAATTAAAAGAGAAACTTTTAATTTCAAATCCCTTAGATGAAAAGGTTAAAGGAGCTTTAAAATTGTTAAAAACACAATTTAACATGCTGATGGCTGATCAAGCTGCAACTAATTTGCTATTTATGAAACAAAATACATTTTGTAATGCTAATAAACCAGGGAGATGGTTGGCTTATCAGTTAAGAAAAAAACAGAAACAGAGGAATATAGATAAAATAAATTATAATGGTAAATTGGTTTATCAGAAAGAATTGATTAAGAAATCTTTTTTAGAATATTATCAAAAATTATATAAGGGTACTAATATTCAAATTACAGATATAAATAATTATTTAGGCAAAGTTAACTTTCCTAAATTAACAGAAGATCAGGAAAAAAAGATTAACGGTTTAATTACTAAGGAAGAAATTGTTACAGCTATTAAACAATTGAAATTGGGCAAAGCGCCGGGTACGGATGGGTTGACATCTATTTATTATAAAGCTTTAGTAGAAGAGATGACTCAACCGTTGTGTGAACTGTTTAATAATTTATTACAGGGGTTAGAGATCCCTCCATCCTGGCGTAATGCATTTATATCATTGATTCCAAAAGATAGTCAAGATCTTACTTTGCCTAAAAATTATAGGCCTATATCTCTTTTAAATGTGGATTATAAAATTTTTGCAAAAATTTTAGCTAACAGGCTTATGGGGATCTTGCAGCAGTTTATACATAGGGATCAATCGGGTTTTATAACTGGAAGGTATATGAAGAATAACGTTAGACAAATTATTAATTTATTAGAGTATTTAGAAAAGAATAACCAAGTCTCTGCAGGCCTGATATTTTTGGATGCTGAAAAAGCCTTTGATCAAGTGAATTGGCAGTTTATGCTGTGTTTAATCAAGGAGATGAATTTTGGACAAAATATATTACAAGTATTATCCAATATATATCAAAAACAGACTGCTCAAATTATTGTAAATGGGGGTTTGTCAGAGGCTTTTGTAATAGAAAAAGGAACAAGACAGGGATGCCCGTTGTCTCCGTTATTGTTTGTTTTAACACTGGAAATTTTGTTGATTAAAATTCGGGAGTCTCAAGAAATAAAAGGAATAGAAATTAATAAAAAAGAATATAAATTAAGAGCCTTTGCAGATGACTTGGTTGTTACTTTGTCTCAACCTGTTTCTTCGGTGGTGAAATTATTACAATTGATTCAACAATATGGACGTGTTTCTGGCTTTAAAATTAATAATAATAAGACCAAAATATTAGCTAAAAATATGACTAATGGTGATAAACAGGCTCTAGTTAACTTAACAGACTTTGAAATTGTTGATAAGGTAAAATATTTGGGGGTTACATTATCTGCTTCTAATGTAAAATTGTATAAAAATAATTATGAAAAGCTGTGGATGGAGGTACAGAAGGATTTAAAAAACTGGAATAATTTACAGTTATCCCTTATGGGCAGAATTGCAGTTATTAAAATGAATGTCCTGCCAAAGTTTATTTTTTTGTTCCAAATGTTACCTATCTTAAAGAACGAACGTAATTTAGATGAATGGCAAAAAGGTATTAATAAATTTGTTTGGGCAGGGAAAAAACCAAGGGTGAAACTTAAAATAATGCAAGATTTTCGTGAGAGAGGTGGACTCAAGGTACCAAATATGAAATTGTATTATGATGCTGTAGTATTGACATTGATTAGCGACTGGGTGAATTTAACAAATACAGAAATACTTCATTTGGAAGGCTGGGACCTATTTTTTGGATGGCATGCCTATTTAATATTTAATAAAAAAGTGGATTGGGTTTTTAAGTCTCATATTATAAGAAACTCTTTGCTAAGAGTGTGGAGAAAGTATTATAAAAGTGACTTCAAAATACCATTATGGGCTATACCTCGGCATGCCATAGAAGGTATAAGGAAAGGGGTAAATATGGACAAGGTCTCTTACGTACAGTTATTAAGATGGGATGGCCAAGACTGGCAGTTAAAATCTTTGGAAGAATTAACACATGAAAACTTAACTTATTCATGGTTCCAATATAGACAAATAGTGGATAGATGGAAGATGGATTGTAAAATGGGCTGGCTTAGAGAAGATGAAATTTTTTTAAAACAAGTAAGAGATCAAAGGCCAACCCATATTAAGAGAGTTTATGGGGTTTTAGTGGAATTAGATTCAGAACTTGAACTAGTTAAAGATTGTATGATTAAATGGGCACAGAATATTGGTGAAACGATTTCAATGGATACTTGGGAACTTATTTGGATAAGAAATGTTAAATTCACACAAGCGCAAAATTTAAGAGAGAATTTTTATAAGATGTTTTATAGATGGCACCTTGACCCAAAGAAAATGTCCATTATGTACCCTAATCTACAGCCGAAATGCTGGAGATGTGGATATTTGGATGCTACCTATTACCATATTTGGTGGACGTGTAAGCATATAAAAGTTTTTTGGATTAAGATATGGTGGAATATTCAAAGAATTTTTAAAAGGAGGGTAAAATTTACTCCGCAATTATTTTTACTAGGTATTGTTATTGACTGTGATGCTAAGGAGGTTATATTGATGTTAAATTTGATTACAGCCGCTAGGTTGTTAATAGGACAATATTGGAAGAAGGAATCTTTGCCTACTTTACAAGAATGTTTTCATAAAGTTTCGTATTTGGCAGAAATGGCAAAGATTTCGGCTTTCTTAAAGGAGCAATCTCAAGAAAAATTTTTTGCGGTATGGGAAAAATGGATAAATTTTATACAACATAATTTGGATATGGAAAAATATTATTTAGCCTTTTTATAATTTGTAATGATTGTTTTTTCTTTCTTTCTTTCTTCTTTTTCTTTTTTATATATATACATTTTTTATGTATTATTATTCATATATTTTTTTTATATATATATATATGCTTTATTCTTCGTCTACTTTCTTCTTTCTTCTTTCTCTCTCTCTTTTCTCTTTTTATTTTTTTTTTTTCTTTTTTAGTATATATTATTCATTTTAAAGTTTATGTTATCTATATTATTATTATATATATTATTATTGTGATTTTATTATTATTATTAATTATTTTATAAATTGCAAATGTTATTTTTAAAATATTTGTTAAATAATCCTATATTCAGTTCTGGGAAGTCGGGGGGGGGTGGGGTGGTTGGGGAGGGGGGGTGGATTTTTATTTGTAAAACTTTTGAAAAATTTCAATAAAAAAAAAAAAAAAGAAAATCTGAGCAACAACAAAGCTAGTGGAGGTGACAGTATTCCAGCTGAGCTATTCAAAATCTTAGAAGACAATGCAGTAAAAGTGCTACACTCAATTTGCCAGCAAATTTGGAAAACTCAACAGTGGCCACAGGATTGGAAAAGGTCAGTTTACATTCCAATTCCAAAGAAAGGCAATGCCAAAGAATGTTCAAACTATCGCACCATTGCACTCATTTCACATGCTAGTAAAGTTATGCTTAAAATCCTACAAGCTAGACTCCAGCAGTATGTGGATCGAGAACTACCAGAAGTACAGGCAGGATTTCGAAGAGGCAGAGGAACTAGAGATCAAATTGCCAACATACGCTGGATCATGGAGAAAGCTAGGGAGTTCCAGAAAAACATCTACTTCTGCTTCATTGACTATGCAAAAGCCTTTGATTGTGTGGATCACAACAAATTGTGGCAAGTTCTTAAAGAGATGGGAGTACCAGACCATCTCATTTGTCTCTTGAGAAACCTATATGCGGGTCAAGAAGCAACAGTGAGAACTGGACACGGAACCACTGATTGGTTCAAAATTGGAAAAGGAGTCCGGCAAGGCTGTATGATATGCAGATGATACCACTCTAATGGCAGAAAGTGAAGAGGAACTAAAGAGCCTCTTGATGCGGGTGAAGAAGGAGAGTGCAAAAGTTGGCTTGAAACTCAACATTAAGAAAACCAAAATCATGGCATCCTGTCCTCTCAATTCCTGGCAAATAGATGGGGAAGAAATGGAGGTAGTGACAGATTTTATTTTTCTGGGCTCAAAGATCACCTCAGATGGGGATTGCAGCCAAGAAATTAAAAGACGCTTGCTCCTGGGGAGGAAAGCTATGGCAAATCTAAACAGCATTCTAAAAAGCAGAGACATCACCCTGCCAACAAAAGTGCGTATAGTCCAGGCCATGGTTTTTCCAGTTGCAATGTATGGCTGTGAAAGTTGGACCATAAGAAAGGCTGAGTGCAAAAGAATTGAGGCCTTTGAACTATGGTGCTGGAGAAGACTCCTGCGAGTCCCTTGGACTGCAAGGCGTTCAAACCGGTCAGTCCTAGAAGAGATCAACCCCGACTGCTCTTTAGAAGGCCAGATCCTGAAGTTGAAACTCAAATACTTTGGCCACCTAATGAGAAGGAAGGACTCACTGGAAAAGGGCCTAATGCTGGGAAAGATTGAGGGCAATAGAAGAAGGGGACGACACAGAATGAGATGGCTGGATGGAGTCATTGAAGCAGTAGGTGTGAACTTAAATGGACTCCAGAAGATGGTAGAAGACAGGAAGACCTGGAGGAACGTTGTCCATGGGGTCGCGATGGGTCGGACATGACTTCGCAATTAACAACAACAACAACATTGGAGACAATACACTTCCTTTCTTAAGACTGAAACTGAGTGAATGGCATATGTCATCAGCTACTTTTATGCCTGACTAGAAGTTCCTAGGCTACCTGCCTCACCCACTACACCAAACTGGCACCCCTAGAGAGTTTGCTACAAAAGAAATTGGCTGTTTTTTCCTCACCTTATTCTCTGTTGCTCCTGGGTCCTTCTCCAGAGGCAAACTTTGTTCCCTAGTGTATTCTCCTGGTATTTAAAGCTTCCCCTCACCCCTTCTCCCAAATTTTCTCTTGCCTTCATGTTAATAGTTGCCATTCAAACTAGCCACACTTGATTTCTCAAAGAACTGGCAGCATAATATGTCCCCATTTGGTTTGCTGAATAGATTAGATTTCTGGAAGAGAGGTTTGGACACAGCATATCTTACCTTATCTGACCATAAAAATCAGCCATTTCTGTTTCTGGCATCAGTTCTTCTTTTCAGTAACTATTGGGGTGGGGGGAGGATGAGGAAAAAATATCTCTGCTAGAGAGAAGTTCCCTGAGTCCAAAAGCTTGAAAGATTAACCCTCTGCTCCCAGTGACTGACCCAGGTGAGATCCTACAACATTATCCTGGGACACGTATATATATCTTCATTCGAAAAAATAACTGTCCAAGGCTTTTGCAGACTTCATGATGTAGGGATCTTGGCTGCCAAAACTATTTCTTTATTAACAGACGAGCAGTTATGCTTTAATCGCAAATCTTATGAGAAACTGAAGTTAAGAATAACCAGATTTGAAAATGACAAAGAAGATGTCTTGTTAGAAATCTTGGCCTAAATAAGAGATCAAACTCAGTTGATTTCAAATATTTTAACTCTTTGAGAGAGTCTGTGTTGAGTATTATCTACAATCTTTGCTTGGCTAGATATGCCGTTGAAATATAAGCATTGAAGAGTATGGCCCAGATCTTCTAACAGCCACCTGCAAATTTAGGAGCCTTAAGAAATGCAGTGGTTGAACCAACAATTCATTTTTATCAAAAATTTAAACGTAAGATGGAAGTATTAGCTATATATCTGAATTTTGGTATGAAGAATTGGACTATCTAGTTTTGGAGACTCAGTGGTTTCAAGTGTTAAGAAATGTCAAATATACTCATGACCTAAACATGACATTAACTGCTCAGGAAATATTATTTTTCCTTATTGGACCCCATGAAAGTATATCAAGACTCATTCATAGCGTATATAGGCACAAGGCCTTCCATCAGTATTTCTCATATAAAGGCAATGTAATGTATATATAATGTATATAAAGGCTATGTAGCACTTGGAGGAAGAATAACTTTATTATGATCATAGACCAGCAATAGCCATCACTTTTTACAATATAATAATAGTAATAATAGTAATAATAGTAATAATACTAATAATAATAATAATAATAATAGACAAAATGCCAAATCCAGTCTGAACATCTGGCTGACTGTGCGATGATCCATAAATAGTACTAACATTAATAATAAATAATGGACTTCCGGTGGATCAAGCAGCTACGATGGCTGCTTTTCACAAAGCAGCCTGTTCCTGGGTTGTGTAAAAGCCGCGGGACTTTGACAATCAGCTGTCCTGCGGCTTGAATCTCTTCCCTGGGAGAAAGGGAAGAGAAGAGCTGCTCAGATAGAGGTAAGAACTCCCCTGGTTCCCTATAATTTCGGGGATTGGAGGGTAGAGCTCCCTCGGAGCCTGAGCCAACTCCGCACTCCAGGACGTCTTTGTCCCGAAGTTCTGGGATGAAGCAAGGCGCCACTCCCACATCTGCTTTTTTTGGAGGCTTGTGAGTATTCAAATGCAGACGGAGCAGACCAGGAGAAAGGGGATTTAAGATTGATTGTGACTTTAACTCCTGCAAGCATCTTCTCCGCCTTTTTTTTGTTTACTTTCCCTTTTGAAGAAAGGGAAAGTGAAAGCAAAATGGTGACTGTCTTTCTTGTTTGACTTTGCAACAAAGTTAAAAGTTCATGTTTTAAATATAGAGGCAAGAATTTTGTTCTTCTTTCTTTCTTTCTTTTTATTATTATTTAAAGAACTGTGATATTATAGAGGCAAGAATTTTGCTCCTTTGAACTTAACAGAATGGCTTCGAAATGTTTGGTCTCTGTCCCTAAAGCTTCCATCTCCTCCCCAATGACTCAGCCTGCTTCTCAGTCTAAACCAAAATCACCCCCACCCTCTCCTCCTCCTGCAATCTCTCTCAAAGACTTACAAGAGGCTTTAAAAATGACTGCTTTGGATATTAAAGAGGAGGTAAAAGATCTTATAATTGCAGAGAGGGCTATTACAGAAGAATTATTGGAGAAAAAGAACAAGCAAGTCAGAGAAGACATATTATTTGCGTTTTCAGGTCTTGCCCTGCATATTGAAAGGATTGACGATAAAATGGAAGAGATTACTGAAAATGCAACAAAACTGGAATTTAGAATGGAGGAAGTAGAGAATAAAATAGAAGTTACACAGGATGAACAAACTATTTCACAATACAGAGAAATGGAGTTCACATTGCGTATCCGGGGATTGAAAGAAAATTCCCAGGAAGATTTGAAGATGCTTATTGTTAGAGATATTGCTTTGAATTTTGGATGGAAACCAGAAGTAGCTGGGAATGAGATAGAAAAAAATTTCAGAGTCAACTCACGGGTTGCCAGACAGAGAAATTTACCAAGAGATGTGGTTATTTACTTTTCCAGAAGATCTATTCGTAATGAAATTATACAGGGTTTTTATAAAAAGAGGTTTCAAATTGCAGCTCAAGTTGTGATAATTTTAAAAGAAATGCCTCCAAAAATTTTAAGAGGTAGAAAAGATTTTACTTTTCTATCTGATGAGTTAAAACGTCGTCAAATCCAGTTCAGATGGGAGATTCCAAGAGGAATAGTAGTGAATTATGATGGGATACATTACAGATTAACTACAGTTTTAAAGGCAAGAGATTTCTATCACTCTATTTTAAAGGCAAGACCGTCTTCACCTCCACAAACAAGGATAATTGTTATGGCAGGAGCTTCCTCATTGATGGTCATGGAACAAGCGGTGTTGCCTGTACAGAATCTTGAGATAAAAGATCAAAGGATGACACGAGGTGCCCATAAACGCAAAGAAAAAGAGCAGCAGCAGAAGAGTGGCGATAAAGTAGAAGGAATGGTTACTACAGAGCCTGTGGGAGGGGCAAGACCTAAAAGATCTTTGACAGTTGATCTTCAGGCTATGCTTCAAAGGCTTCAGGCCGGTGTAGATGGCCAAGTTCCTGACCTAGAATGTTTTTTGTTTTTTTTATAAATTTTTATTTTTAACCAACAAGACAAAACAAAACAAAGCAAAACATAACACACATACACACACAATATATACTCCTCCTTTTTTTACAGCAATTACATAACAGTAATCTAATATTTACATTTTCCCCTTATTCTTCTTTAAATATTTGTCTTTATAGCCCCATTATTTCTTATTTACATTTTTCTTCCTTCAAGTTCTATTTCTTAGAATAATTCATATTATTATTATTATACATTATTGTACACATATTTTCACTTTTGACCTTTCCATATTTATTCTCCTCTATTATTTCTAGTCTCCAACCAGACATACACCTTGTTCCATACTATATAATACTCTGTGTCTTCCTTTTCTTTTATCTCTTTTGTTAATTTGTCCATCTCAGCACAGTCCAGGATTTTTCTTATTACTTCTTCCTCTGATGGTATATTCTCATTTTTCCAGCACTGTGCATATGCTATTCTTGCCGCCGTTATCATATGTAAAATTAAGTACCATATTTCTTTACTATATTTTCTATTTAAAATACCCAACAAAAAGATCTCTGGTTTCCAGTCTACAGGTTGGTCTATTATTTCTTGGATCCATTTTCTTATTGTAGACCAGTATTTTTTTGCAACTGGGCATGTCCACCATAGATGATAATATGTTCCATGTACTTTTTTACATTTCCAACATGTTGGCGAATTATTCTGGAACATCTTGGCAAGCTTTGCAGGTGGAAGATGCCATCTGTAAAACATTTTCAACTGGTTTTCCTTGAATGCCACCGACATAGTCAATTTTATATTTATTTCCCATATTTTTTCCCATTTCTCCAATTCTATATTATATCCGAAATTTTTTGCCCATCTAATCATTGTGTCTTTGACAACCTCGTCTTCCATTTTATATCTCAGTAGATATTTGTATAAATTGCTAATTAATTTTATTTCTGTTCCATGTATAATTTTATCCAATTCTTGCGGCTCTTTTTGGATTTCATATAATTTTTTGTCCTCTGTATATTTAGACTGAATTTGTGTAAATGTCCACCAATCAATCTCTCTGCCAATGTCTTGTTCCAATTCTTGTTTTGTTTTCAAATTTCCCTGTTCATTTACTAATTCCTTGTATCTAATTATCTTATTTATATCCAATAGGTTTGGGTATTTCAGAGCTTCTGTTGGGGATAACCACATTGGAATTCTTGTATAATGTTTTTGTTTTATTTTTTCCCAAGTCTGTAGCAATGCATTCCTAACTATGTGTCTTTGAAAATATCTGTGTATTTTATGTTTTTCGTCCCATAGGAATGCATGCCACCCTGCTTGCAAATCATTTCCTTCTATTGTTAAGACTCTAATATTTTTCAAATCCATCCAATCTTTTAGCCAAGTTAAGCTTGATGCTTGATAGTATATTTCCCACTCTGGTAACGCCAATCCCCCTTTATCTTTCGTGTCTTGCAAAAGTTTTAATTTAATCCTGGGTTTTTTCCTTTGCCATATAAATTTAGTGATCAATTTATTTAATTCTTGAAAGAATGTTTTCCCTAATTTTATTGGAATAACCTGGAACAGAAATAATATTTTTGGCAATACATTCATTTTGACCGTAGCGGTCCTCTCTAAAAATGAAATTTGCAAATTTTCCCAATTTTCTAAATCTTTTTTTATCTGGTGTAGTATTTTATCATAATTGTCCTCCTTAATCGAGGAGCATTTCGCTGTAAGCCAGATCCCTAAGTATTTTATTTTCTTGGTTATACTTATCTTTGTTTTATCTTCCAATTCCCTTTCTTCTGCCTTTGTAAGATTTTTTGTTATTAATTTGGATTTATTCCTATTAATCTTAAGTCCGGCTACCTCGCCAAATTCTTCTATTTTTTGAATCAATTTAAAGCCAGTTTCTAATGGATCTTCCAAAAGAAATACCAAGTCGTCAGCAAAGGCCTGGACCTTATATTCTTCCTTTTTAATTTTTAAACTCTTTATTTCTTGGTCCTCTCTGATTTTTCTAAGAAGTATTTCTAATGATAAAATAAATAGAAGAGGAGAAAGTGGGCATCCTTGTCTTACTCCTTTGGTTATATCAATTTTTTCTGTCATTTCCTCATTTATAATTACCCTAGCTGTTTGTTTAGTATATATTTTCTCAACCATCTTTCCAAATTTTATCCCAAAATCCATATAGTACAATTGTGTTATAATAAAATTCCAATTCAAATTATCAAATGCCTTCTGGGCATCAAGAAAAACCAGCGTAGCTTGTCTTTCAGGATGGATTTTGTAAAATTCTAAAGTATTCAGTATTATCCTCATGTTATTTTTTATTTGTCGTCCTGGTAAAAATCCATTTTGATCTGGGTGAATATAATTATTCAAAATTTTCTTTATCCTTTCTGCTATTATTGTTGTAAATGTCTTATAATCTGTATTCAGTCAAGAAATCGGTCTATAATTTTGAATTTGTTGTAGGTCTGAGTCTTCCTTAGGAATGAGGGTGATGATTGCTTCAGTCCAAGTTGTCAGTATCTTCGCCTTTTCCAACACCTCATTGTAAATCTCCAACATTATCCATTGTAGTGACTCTTGTGTATTTTTATAAAACTTGACCAGAATTCCATCTGGGCCTGGTGATTTGTTGTTTTTTTGTTTTTTTCAATGCTATTTCTAATTCTATTGCAGTTATTGGTCTATTCAACATTTCCTGTTGTTCTTCAGTAATTTTACCCATTTTTGCTGCCTCAATATATTTTTTGACTTTATCATCTGGTATATCTTCCTGATGGTATAGCTTTGAAAAGAAATTTTGTATTATTTTTTTTTCTTCCCGTCTATATTGTACTGTTCCACTTTCATCTTGTAGTTGGTGTATTGTTCTTTTGCCTTTTTCTTTTTTTAATTTATAAGCCAACCATTGACCAGTTTTATTCGCATTGTCAAAGTAATTTTGTTTTGCCATCCTGATTTTCTGTGCCATTTCTTTTTGTGTTGTCAGGTTAATCTTGTGTTTTATAATATTCCATTTTTCTTTTATCTTTTTATTTTGTGGGTCCTTCTGTAGATCACCTTCTATTTTTTTTTTAATTCTTCTTGTAATTTCCCTTGTTGAAGTCTCCTATCTTTATTTTTCTTTGAGTTGTATGCGATTGTCAATCCCCGTATGTAAGCTTTTGTAGTATCCCACAAATTTTGTATTGATGTCTCTTCCTTTTTATTTACCTGAAAAAATAATGTCAACTCCTTTTCTAGCATCTGTATATATTGTTTATCTTTACATAGTCTTTGGTTCATTGACCATCTTTTTCTCTGTTTCTGGCCTTTCCATTTTATTATTATTGGGTTGTGATCCGCCCAATCATTAAGCCCTATTTCAATTTCCTCTATCCCTTTTTGTACATCTGTTGTTGCCCAGGCCATATTGATCCTAGACCAAGACTGATGTGGATACGAATAGAACGTATATTGTTTGTCTGATCTGTGTGTCTCTCTCCATATATCCTGAAGATTGAGTTCTGTTACCATGTCAAAGAATGATTTTGGTAATATATTTTTCTTCTTTTTCTTCTTTTTACTACTCTTATAATCTTTCTTAACATCAACTATTGCATTTAGATCCCCAATCATACAAATATTTTCATAATCCAGATCCACTAGTTTCTTATGTACCTTTTTAAAAAAATCTTGTTGATTATTATTTGGTGCATATACTGCCATTAATAAAATTTGTTTTTGCTCTAATTCTATTTCCAACATTAAAATTCTCCCCTCTTCATCCGAATATATTGATTTTGATTTTATTTTTTCTTTGACATATATAGCAATTCCTCCTTTCTTGTTTTGTGCTAAGGTTGTGTATAGTGTTCCTAATTTTACATTCTCTAGTAATTTTCTATAATCCTTTTTTATATGAACTTCCTGAAGACATATCACATCTGCATCCAATTTCCTTAATTTGTTAAACGTTTGTGCTCTTTTTGTTGGTATATTTAATCCATTAATGTTTACAGAGAAGAGCTTAATTGCGTCTCCCATTTTTTACTTGATCTATTTTCTTTATGCTTCTTGTCTCTATTACTCTTCCTTTTGCTCCTTCTCTTTCTAACCGTTCTCTTTCTTGCATCTTTTGTATTTCTCTCTCTCATTCGACTTCCTCTAATACTTCTTCATCTTGACTTTTACTCTCTGACTCTTCCCTACTTTCTTGTTCTTCTCCCTGTGTAAAGTAACGTTCATAAAAGTCCTGCGCTTTCTCAAGTGTATCTATCTTATATTTTTTTTCCTGCCAAGTTAGAAATATACCTTCAGGTATTAACCATCGAAACATAACTTTATATTTAATTAATTGGGTCGTTAGAAATTGGTATTCTCGTCTCTGGTTTCGTATACTACGTGGTATTTGTTTTAATACAATTATTTCTTTACCCTTATATATTATTGGTTCATCTCTTGTTTTTTTATATATTTCATCCCTTATTGATCTTCTAGTAAACCTTATATGGACCTCTCTTGCCAATCTATGCCTTCGTGCATAATTTGTATATACTCTCTATATTTCATCTATGTCTCTTCTTACTTCCTGTTTTTCCTTGCCTATTATCTCCGCCAACATCTCCGCCATCTTCTCTCCCAAATCTTCTTCCTTTTCCTCCACAATATTTTGGAATCTTAGAAAGAACGAAGCTTTATTCATTTCCCAAAAAGCAATCAATTCAGTCAACTCCCTATTTACCTGCTCAGATTTCTGTACCATCCTTTCTATTTTGCTATCAACATGCTCCATCTTTATTTCGACTTTTTGGATTCTTTGTTCATTTTCCATCATTGTTTGTTGTATATTGCCTATCTTATCATTCATGTTTTTAATTTCATCTCTCATTTCTCCAATATCATTCTTAATTTCTTTGTGATATGTTTTCATTTCTTCATGATTGTTTGCTATTGCCTCTTGGGTCATCATCATTGTTTCCTGAATCATTTGTAGAGTTATCTGCATGCTCTGTGGGTTCATTGCCAATTCTGCTTTTTCTTTTTCTTTCCCCAACATGGTCGCTATCATTCTTTGACCTGTAGGAGAGGCCATTATAGGTGTGGGATTTGTAACTGGTTTTTTGCCGACTTTAGTTGTTGTTGCAGTACTTGTCATTTTTATTATTTGAATAATATTTGAATAATATTTCTCCACTTTTGCATATACCAATTTATGGCAAGTTATTTTTGTTGATCAAGTTAGTTTTCAATCTATATAGTCTAAGCTTAAATATGCAAATGTATATATAATATAGATAGTAAAGAATATATGTAGGTCTTTGGTTGTTCGGGTTTTCTCCTGTGTAAAATTGGAAGTGTCTTGGCGACGTTTCGACGAAGTCCCATTCGTCATCTTCAGGCTGGTGCTTTCAGCTTCGTGCTTCGAGGAGCAATGTGTGGTCTTAGCTGTTTCTTCCTTTTAACTGCCAGTGGGGGTATGAACTGATTGGGTGGAAGCTTGGCTGGATATTCTTATTCTTGAAGGGTGGGATTTAATGTATGGTTAATGCATATTTAATTTTTAATAAGAAAGTGGACCGGACTTTTAAATCACATATTTTGAGGAGTGCCTTACTTCGAGTTTGGAAAAAGTATTATTATAGGTTAAACTATAAAATACCTATCTGGGGATTCCTAGACATGCAATTAAGGGGATTTCTAAGGGGATGAACTTTGATAAAATTTCATATAAGGAATTATTAATTTGGTCAGGTTCGGATTGGCATTTAAAATCTCTAGATGTATTAAGGCAAGAAAATATTCTACAGTGGACAGGTGGACTGTAGATAAGAAAGAAGGAATAACACTAGAAGATGCAAATCTGGTTATTCAGATTAAAGATCAGAGTCAGGCCCATATAAAAAGAATTTACAATGCTTTAATAGAATTAGACTCTGAAACAGAATTGGTTAAAGACTGTATGATTAAATGGGCTCAGAATATCCAGGATCCGATCCCATTGGACTTATGGGAGACAATTTGGATTAGAAATGTTAAATTTACACAAGCTCAAAATTTGAGGGAAATTTTTTATAAAATGTTTTACAGATGGCATTTAGATCCTAAAAAATTATCTTGTATGTATCCAAATTTACAACCCAAATGTTGGAGATGTGGTAATATGGATGCGACATATTTTCATGTTTGGTGGAATTGTAAAAAGGTAAAGGCTTTTTGGATTATGATTTGGTGGAACATTCAAAAGTTTTTAAAAGGAAGATAAAGTTCACCCCTCAATTATTCCTATTGGGTATCTTTGTGGATTTAAATTACAAAGAAACTACTTTAATGTTGAATTTATTAACTGCAGCAAGGTTATTAGTAGGCTCGTATTGCAAGAAGGACTCGTTGCCTACTCTAGAAGAATGGATATTTAAAGTTTTTAACTTTGCAGAAATGGCAAAAATTTCTGCTTATTTGAAGGATCATACACAAGAAAGATATATTATTGTATGGAGAAGATGGATAGATTATATTCAGAAAAAAATATGGGACTATAAAGTTTCATTTATTTTATGAGTAAATTTTATAGTAACTGTTGTAGAGATTTGTTTATATGACTTAATTTAAGGGGAGTTAAAGGTTAAGTATGATTTTTTTTCTTTTTTTTTCTTTTTTCTTTTTTTATTATTGTTAACTTTCTTATTAATAACCCTGCACTCTGTTCTGGGAAGCGAGGGGGGGGAGGGTTGAGGGTGGGTGGGTGAGTGGGTGAGTGGGTGGGTAATGATAATATAGTCATGGTAAATGCTTGGGCATTTCCCCTATGCTGTGTTCATGTGTGTGAGAGGGATGAGAGGGGAGGAAGGAGTAGGGAGGAAGTAGGATGGTTAGAAGAGAAGGGGAGAGGAAGAGAGTAGGAGGGGAGGAGAGAAAGAGGAGGGAAATAGGGAAGGATTAGAGAGGGTGGACGCAGCCTGGGGGGAATGGGCAGGTGGTACCAATGGTTAGGAAGTTATTTTATCTTGTATGAATAAATGGAAAATAAAAACTTTTTAATAAGATTAATAGTAAATAATAACATCCCTGTTAAGAAAATATATGTTCTCAAAATGTTAGGGTCACTCCCTAGTTTACGCGAGTGGATAGCCGATTAGTGTGTGAGTAAATATAACGTTCCAAACATTATTAGAGATATCTCCCAAAAATTGGCACAAGTTGATGACTATAAATCTGTAACCAATGTTTTTCTTGTGGACATTGCAGCAACACAGCATTTTGCCACTGCATGCGTGATAGAAGGGTTTGAGTCCCATATAGAATTTGCGCCAATGTTTGGCCTCGAAATGTTTTAAGGCAGCAGGTACTAATTGACCTCCGCCTGTGTAAAAGTAATGTTTGATTGCATTTAAGGACCTATTGGCTGCTTGCAATGTATGATCCAGGTGTGCCTTCCATATCCCTTACGAGTGGAAAACTACCCCAAGGTATCTAAATGTTGTAACCTATTCCAAACTATGTCCTTCTATTTTCCAGGAGTATTGGCTGGGTCTTTTAGCAAAAACTAAAATTTTTGATTTACCAAAGTTAAGGACTAACTTGTTCTGTCTGCAGTAGCCAAATGTTGCCCTAATTGCTCTCTTCAGTCCTACAGGAGTTTGCAAAATAATCACTGCATCATTGGCATACAGAAGAATCGGGATTTTGCGATGTGCTAGGTTGGGCGGATGCAGATCACGGTTCTGTAAGAGATCGATCAAGGGGTTGATATAGAAGTTAAAAAGGGAGGGAGACAGGATGCAACCCTGCCGTATCCCTTTTTGTACCCTTACTAAGCTGGTTAAAGTCCCTCGGGGATTACACCTCACTTTCAAGGTGGAATTGGCATACAATTTTTGTATGAGGAAAAGGAGGCGTTTATCACTAGTAGTGCCTTCTAATTTCTCCCATAGGGTGTTCCTAGATATTGAGTCGAAGGCCTGTTTAAAATCGAGGAAGGCCACAAACAGAGAGGATTTTTATAATATGTGAATTTTTGTACTAGATGGTGAAGTACCAAGATATGATCCACTGTTGATCTTCCTTCTCTAAAACCAGCTTGTTCATCTTTAATTATCCCCCCCTCCCCGAAATTAGCCAATCCTGAAGTTTATAGTTTAGATGTTTGGCATACATTTTACTAATAACACTCAGAAGACTAAAGGGTCTATAATTTCCTGGGTCATTTTTTATAAATTGGTATGATAATTGCTAATCCCCAATCTCTTGGCATATGGCCCATTCTATCTATAAATGTAAACAGAGATGCTAAAAGTGGAGCCCACCAACTGGAATTATTTTGTATTATTTCTGGCAGGACATTGTCAGCACCAGTTGCCTTATTAGCCTTGAGGGCTCCAATCAATTGGGATATCCCGCCTGGTGTAACAGGAGGCCAATAAAGGGTTTGGTCCAAATTAATTTGGCTCTCATTAGTTACATAGTCAGGGTCTGCATATAGCTCTCTAAAATATTCTTCCCAGCATGAATGGGCAATAGAAACGACTAGGCAAAACATTCAATACAAACCTGAGACATTACTATTAGGAATACTAGAGAAAAATGTAGAAAAATTGGAGGTCACAGTGAAGAGATAAGTTGAGATAGAGACCAGAAATGTATAGTTGTATATAGATATATTACATGTAATTAATGTACAATATGGACTAAGATGTCAGTCAAAGACGATTTACCATGTTCAATGTTTTTAATCCTTTTTTTCTTTGTACTCAATAAAAGCTTATAAAAAATAAAAAATAAAAATAAAATATTCTTCCCAGGCATGAATCGGTACCTGATTAGTTGGCAGTAGGGGGGATTTCCCCAATCCTCTGGTAGTGTGCCAAAAAAGGGATGTATTTTTTGTCCTGACTGATGCAATTAGTCTATGCCAAGACTCCTTCAGAGCTGCCCTTTTCTTTTCTTTTCTTTTCTTTTCTTTTAGAAGAGTCTTATATTGTGCCTTCAACTGCTTTAAGCAGTAAGTGTGATCCTCAGAAGGGGCATTTTTACTTTTTCTGCATTCCTTGTTATATACTTTTTTTAGTTGCACGCAATCCCTGTCAAACCATCTTTTATTCTTTAAAACCGGCTTTTGGGGGTGAGCTAGTATTCTGTTAATGAGAACCGATTTCAAATTTCAAATTAAAGTTTCAAACCCCTCTAAGTATGATCCTTCAAACTTATTCCTTAATAGAGAGGTATGTAATTCTATGCTTTCTGAGGCTAACCTCCATTCAGTAACTTCCTTTGCATGTTTCTCTGTCCATTTAATTTTTATCTGGGTATTTTGGTTCTCTAATCGAGGTAGATAGGTTGAGCCAGCCCTTAGCAGTTTCTGCTGCAATGTAAAAGTAAGGATTAGTGGATTGTGATCGCTTTCCAGTCGCAAGTCTACCTCCATCTTCTGCAGGAAGTTCAGGAGGCCGTATGATGTTATCCAATAATCAACTGTGGGTGTTCTTCCTGCTCCCCGATAGGTATAATCTGCTGGGTAGTCATCCCATGTGGAGCCATTAAGGACACAAAGGTCCAAGCGTACAGTGTCTTACACACAGAACTGCCCGATTTGCCTTGGTGTCTTTAAATTGTCTGGCAAGCAGGGGTTCTCCTGGTACATTCGCATCATAATGGATCTTAAATTGATTAAATAATGCTTGATCATTTGGGCCCATCCTAGCGTTTAAGTCCCCCCCAATAATTATTGCTGCTGTGGGATATTTATCTAAGGAGCTCAGGATAAAATCTTCTATACCCTCCCAGATCTTATTGATCAGATTATTCTTGTTGAATGGGGGAATATAGATATTAAAAAACAAGATCTCCACCTGTTTAAATAAAAGTAGGGTAGTCACAACCTATGGCTGAAGAGGTGTCAACGGTACACATTGAAAATGCAAAGATGTATTCACTAATGTCACCATGTCCCCTTTAGCTCTCCCACCCATCTTACTTGGAACTGCTGGGATAGAGTTACCCCAGTAACCATCTAACTGTATCTCTGTAGGGGCCCAGGTTTCCTGTAAAAAGAGAATGTCAAATTGTGATATATAGTCCAAAAAATGTTGGTCTTTTGATGGCACAGACCAACCCGCTATATTCCAGGTTATAATGGAGAGGGCATCATCTTTTGCAGCTCGTCAGGAGATTTGATTTATACAAAGGGAAGTTGTAGGGTTGTTGCAATGGCTTGAGGTGTCATCCTACATGAAATTGGCCTTCTCTAAATGGAGGGGAGCCCCATCCAAATTCTGTGTAGACTCCTGGGACATTTGTTTGAGGTATGAAGATTTAGCACCGGCTAACAAGGCTCGCCATTTGGAACCTCTTCTCTAGGTGTAGAGCAGGGGGTTATTAGGTCATGCTCCATTTGGCTTTGCAATGATGGCATTGACAGGGGTCCTTCCTGTTGCAGAAGGTATCATCGGAAAGTCATATAAGGATGCTAACATCTCCTTCTCTATTGGGGCCTCTACTGGCCCCTGTGTATCTTGGCTTCTGCTTTCCATGAACTCATATTCTTGCAAACTCTTGCCCCCTGGGGGAGGGGGAAGTAAGAGGCTCAATTATAGGGGAAACCAAATCAATAAGTGGTTCAGCTGTATCGATTGTGACCAATAAGGATTTCTTTAGATTTTCTAACTTGAGCAGTATATTATCTTGTTCACTCCTTGGGAGAGCACCAAAAGCATTAATGAGCCCAGTTTCTGTGCTATTAAGTACATCTTCTGTAAGTGCTGGCTTATTCCCACTTTCTCCCTCTCCCTTTCTCTGGGTTGAGGATGTGGAAGAGACAGCAACATTGGGAGCCCGCAGGTTAACAATTAAGGGTTTAACCCTTTCCTCGAAGAAAACTCTGATGGGAGAGATTTGAAAAGAGGCTAGATAAGCCTTCATCTTAAATAGCATCAGTGGTGTGGTGGGCTGTTTAAAGGAGAGAAATATCCGCTTCCACTTTGGGGCCTCAGGGAGCCACTCCACAGTATGTAGATCAGTGGTTCTCAACCTTTCTAATGCTGCTACCCCTTAATACAGTTCCTCATGTTGTGGTGACCCCCAACCATAAAATTATTTTCGTTGCTATTTCATAACTGTAATTTTGCTACTGCTATGAATTGCAATGTAAATATCTGATATGCAGGATGTATTTTTATTGTTACAAATTGAACATAATTAAAGCATAGTGATTAATCACAAAAACAACATGTAATTATATATTGTTAAATATTTATTTCTAATTACAAATAAATGAAATTTTGTCTTGAAGCATGGTGTAGCATGGGTAACGGTCTTAATATAACAACAGTAAACTACATTGCTACATTTTTCAACAGTATGCATAAGAAGCCAATGTCAGTGCGAAGGTTGAGATTGCTTCTTTCGCACCAGATCAGCAATTCTCAGGGCAGTCTTTGCAAGAGCACAATGAAAATCATCTTCCACAACAAGTCTATTTCTGTATTTAGACTTGATAACCAACAAGCTGGAAAACGCTGTTTCACAAAGATATGTTGTTGGAAATGGAAGAAGAAGGCGCAACACAGTCTCAGACAGAACAGGATATGACTGCAAACATTTGATCCAGAATTTTATAACTGGCATTGCAGTGAAATCAGTTCTCGCTGCATCGCTGTTAATAAGTTCAATGAACTCCTCTTGTGCTGTCTCAGGAACATTTTCAACTTTGATTGTGAATGGGCTTCTGGCAAGTGCAAGTGGGGTGTCAGGTATATTTGGAAAGTATGGTGAAATTTCATCTGCAAGCATGTGCAAGTGTTCTTTCACAGAAATTATCATCGTAATCCTTTTGTCTGGTTCTATGTTATGTTCCTCAAAGAAAGCAGATAAGATAGGCAACATGTAAATTTTATTTTCATCCAATTATTATTGCCAAAGCTGAAATTTCATTTGGAATGATCAGATCTTTTCAGACAAATCGAGGCACGTTGCATTTGGTTCTTGCAGTGATAAATTTAACTCATTCAAGATGGCAAAGATGTCAACCAAGTAAGCTATTTTCTGCAGTTCACTGTTAATCGCTGAAAAGTGCTTTGAAGTGCGGTCTTGCTTTCCGACTAAAAAACATTTTGAGTTCATCACGAAGCTCAAAACACATTTTAAAACTTTTCCTCTTGACAACCATCTCACTTCAGTGTGAAATAGCAGAGCATTGTTCGGCGCATCCAACTCGTTGCACAGTTGCAAAAACAGTCGACTGTTTAAACTGCTCGCCTTTACAAAGTTGACAGAATTTATGATGCTTTTCATTACTTCTTGTAACTTTGTGGCAGCGTCTTTGTTGCTAATATTTGCCAATGAATGATATAGTGAGTTCCAATGACTTTTGCTGACTCATTCAGAACCAAACATTGAAATCCAGAGCGACATCCTAGCATAGCTGGAGCACCATCTCTGCAAACACCACAAACCTTTTCCCAAGAGATTTTATGCTCTTTCAGAAATGAACCAACTGTCTCAAATACATCACGTGCAGTAGTTGTCGTTTCAAGAGGTTTGCAAAAAAGAAACTCATCTTTAAAGTCGCCATTATTAATATACCTCACGTAAACCAGTAACTGTGAACAGTTTGGAACGTCTGTAGATTCACCAAGCTAGATACTAAATATTGGAAGTGGAGCAGATTTAATTTCTTGGATTACCTGATTAAGAATATCAGCAGACATGTCATCTATTCTTCTGCAGACAGTGTCGTTAGATAAGGAAATTGCACTCAATTTCATCACAAATTCATCTCCGATCATAAGTCGAACAATGTCTTTGGCTGCTGGCAACAGTAACTCCTCTGCAATGGTGTGAGGTTTCATAGCTTAGTGCCATCACATATGAAGCTTCAATGGCTGCCATGTTGTGTTTGTAGTACTTGCCACCAGTGTCAAGTCTGGCTTTCTTGAGTCCATCAGCCTTGCATCTAAAATATTTGGTATCCTTGCCAGCAAAGCTCAGATGCTTGCTCTCAAAATGTCGTTTCAGTTTGTTCGGCTTCATAGATTCAGCTGATAGGACTTCACAACAAATGACACATTGTGCTTTCTCATTTCCAGCTGCAATTATTGACGTAAAACCGTATTGTAGAAAATCCTCACTATATTTTCTTTTCTTCATGTTCTTCTCTACATGATCCATTGTCATGGGATGGTTTGCTAATGAAAGTAATATATAACAATAGCTTTAATAATACAAAAAATGATACATGGTGTAGTTCTGTCAATACAGTTCATTAAAGTTTCCTATGATTTACCATTCTCTGTGTTGTTATTTTTACATACCTGTTACTATAACCCAGTGTTTCTCAACCTTGACAATTTTAAGGCATGTGGACTTCAACTCCCAGAATTCCACAGCCAGCAATGTATAACCCAAAATAAATGCTTAAAGTGATGTTTGAATCCAGTCATTGCAAAGCAACATTTATGACATAGTGTATGTCTTAAATAAGTCAGTTTGGGGCATGCTCAGGAAACTATGGCCTAATAATATGTGTGAACTTATATAGAATATCCTCCCCTTCTGCTTGCAAGGAAATCTGATCTTAACTTGTACTGAGGAAAGCCCAAGTCTGATCCGGGCCTGACTCGGAAGCCCCTCGGACATCCCTGGAGCAGAGAAGCACCCAGCCACTTGTGGGAAGCTCAGCTTGGCCCCATGGGGGTCATCAGCCTCCCCTAACTCCCTTCAGGGTCTGGGTGGAGCCCTTAAAGCCTGGAGACTTTAGCAAGGTGGTCTCTCTCCACGGTCAGTGGTGCCGCTCGCCCCGGGCTGCCGAGAGATGCCCAAGAGAGGCCAGTTTTTGTTCGCGCCCCGGGAAGCCCAGCTTGGCTCGGCTGGGCTCCTGAGAGGGAACCCCCATCCAGCATTGTCAGCCCGGGAGGGGCACAGGTGGGGTCCCCTTGACGTCCCCCCAGCTTTGGCCACTCTCTGCTCAGCAGCAGCACCGCCGCCACTCTTCGGCAGAGCCTTTCCTCCCGTAGGGCATTGGCCGCGGCCCGGCACTTGCCTTCCTGCCTGCCTGCCTTCCTCCATCGGGGACTCACGGGAACCCAACCTGCGCCGTCAGCTCACCAGGACCGCGGCCCCGATGCTGCAGGCATGGATGATGCGGAGCTTGGCTGGCTGCTCACCCATCCGCCGTGCCCCATGCACACCGCCTTCCCACCCAGCACCTGCTGCTGCCCCACCAGCACCACCTCCGCCACCGCCTGTCCCGTGAAGCCCCACTATGTGAAGCAGGCCCCACAGTTCCCATTGTGCCACCCGCACGCCACACGATGGCGCAGCGCTTGCATTTTCCGAGCCAGATGCCAGTGGGGGGGGGGGCGGCAGGAGGGTGCGAATGGCAGGCAGGCCCAGGCGGCAGCAGGCGTTGCGGGCCAGGCACTCTCAGGCGGCCATGTAGGCACAGGATGAGGCAGCGGCAGCACAGGTCCAGCACCGGCCAGGCCACCAACTGGCCCGGCCCAAGGAAGGTCAGGCATCTGCCGTGCTCCATGCGTGCCACCTTTGCACCCAGAGTCAGCCGCTTCCCCACCAGCACCATCTCCGCCTCCGCCTGTCCCACAGAGCCCCGCTGTGTTAAGCAGGCCCCGCGGCTACCACGACACCACCCACACACCACACCGATGGTGCACGAGGTGAGCACGAGGCAGGAGTGCACATGGACTCAGGATTAATAATAGGTTAAAACAGGATAAAAATAGGTAGGTTAAAAATGCAGTGTTAAAAGGGATTAAAAAGTTAAAATAAAAATAAAAGACCCCGTGAAAGAAAATTTAAAAAGACGTAGATGATCAATTTTTTTATGCTGGTGTAACAAATTAGAACAAGGCACTGTACCCAAGACTGGACAGGTGCAAGAAGAGGATACTATTAGATTTGAGATCTCAGTGGATTATGTTCTTAATGTAAAGGTAACTGAGGGCAAAAGATAATGAGTTATGACTATGTTTTCTTTACATAATCATTCTTTGGTGTGCCCCTCATTTCTCTGTGTGCTTGGCCTGCATCTATGTTGGGGAATAGATTATATGGAGTAAGCGGTTCTTTTTCTTTTTTCTTTTTCTTTTTGCTGATTCAGGCACCTCATCATTCTCTCTTGTATCAGTTTGATTTCTCAGAGCTCAGACCCCATGAATATAAATGTTGGTTCCCAGGTTATGACTTCTTGTTCAGCAACCATTTAAACTTGTGGCAGCATTGGGCAAAGGGTCCTGGTGATGGGTCTTTAGTATTCCAGCCATTGCAATGTCCCAGCGGTCAAGTGATTGCAAGTAAGTCTCTTTCTGATTACAGCCTTACATATTAGCAGAAGAATCCTTTTGCTACCTATCCTTGTATTCAGTTCTCTCTCCTTAGAAGCCTCGGTGCACAGGTTCCATATATCCTTCAGAAAGACAGCTCAGTTGCTTATTGAATGTTTGCACTAAATTGCACTGCTGAATTTTCATTGTACCTTGGATGCCCTTGTAGACATTCTTCAGATGTTCCAATGTTACAGTAGATACAGAAAAGGAGATCTCCCTTTCTTTGCTGCCAGTAGCTGGGACACGATGACACATGGAAGGAGACTGCGATACGCCCCCTCTTTAAGAGCCACAGCCCACATCTGGCCCATTAGAAAACCACCCCATCAGAAGCATTCCTTTGTGGGTGTAAATACTGACAAGGCAACCACAAAACTCTGGAGAAACTGCATTTTTGGGAGGGTCCCTTTCAGTCAGGATTTATTTCCAGGCTGGGGACAGGAACAACATTGGTTTTATAGTTAATGACCTTTTCCAGGACTTTGTTTGGGGTAGTTCCCCACTTCTAGTACTGTTGTATTGCTCATTAGCTTGGGTTATTATCAGCCTGCTATCCTTTAGATCACCTGCAAAGTTTGGGACTGTTTTACAATAGTTTAACTCCTATCTTAGGCAGTTGCCGTGAGAGGGTAATGTGTTCAATGCCCTGCACAAATTACTGATAATTTTCTGAGTGAAAATCCAAGGACTGGTTTTGTCTAGTAGAGCCCCACATGGTTGGTGTTGTGTCCTGAGCCTGCAAAGGCAGGCTCGGGACGTTGCAATGGTCCTGGGCAGTTGCAAGCTGCCCGGGACCAGACTGAGTGGCGCCGGCTTCGCGCGCATGCATGAGGTGCAGAAGCACACCAGAATGTTACCTTTTTGTGCAGGGATTCTATTAAAGGCGTCAGAGAGGCCTGCGAGTCTCAGAGCTGTGACGGAGAGAGAACTACTGAAATAAAGGGCTGTTGGAATTACAGAATGTTCTCTATTCATTCATCGTTGACTCGAGGATACAACACTGGCGACGAAGGTGGGATGGCTTACAAAAACAAAAAAGAAAAATTGTAAGTTTACCCCCAAGAGTCCTGGAGAGAAGATGGCGTTAAACTTAGCACCTGGCCTGCCAGTGCAGCGTTGCTGGAGGTAAGCTGGCTGATAGACCCCTTCCTAGCATAGAAGCAAGAGTGGCGAAGATAGTGAGACTGTCTGAATTCGATGTCACTCACCCAGAAAGATGGGAGTCTTATGTGGCCAGAGTAGAAAATTACTTTAGAGTAAATCAAGTAAGAGAAGATGGCTTGAAGGCCGCTATTTGCTGTGTGTTT
Organism: Crotalus tigris; assembly: GCF_016545835.1. Lineage (NCBI taxonomy): Eukaryota > Metazoa > Chordata > Lepidosauria > Squamata > Viperidae > Crotalus > Crotalus tigris. The sequence continues at coordinate 289,955 of NW_024096688.1, forward strand.
GTGGTCAAGATGCATTTGAATTTGGAGAAAATTTGGCAGCCCCTGCTCCTCTTGAATCTGTCACTTACACAGATTTTAAAAAATTATTGAAGGAACATTTTCAGCCCATGTTGTCTGTTATTGCGTGGAAACACACTTTTGAACAGAGGGATCAAAGAGCTGGTGAATCAGCTAAAGAATACATTGCAGCCTTGAGAAGAGCAGCTGAGCCTTGTGATTTTAAAGATTTAGAAGAAAGGTTGAGAAACCGATTTGTATGTGGGCTTAGGAACAGAGACTTGCAACAGAGACTCTTTGCAAAGGAGGACATTTCATTCCAAGATGCCTTGAGAGAGGTCACTGCAGAAGAGGCAGCAAGTAGGGCAGTCAAGAACATTAGGCCTATCAGGAACAACCCAGAAGCCATCTCCATGCACCATGAGGGAGTCCAGGAGAGCTCGGAAGAAGATCCTGAAGATGAGGTGGATCATCTTTACCCAGCCAAAGAAAGAAAGCAGAAGGAAGGCAAAGAAAAGTCTTCAGCTGTACCCAAGTGCTTCGGGTGTGGAGGTCGCCACAAGAGGACTGACTGCAGGTTCCGTTCTGCAACCTGTAGAGCATGTGGAAAGCAAGGCCACATAGCAGCTGTGTGTCTGGGCCGTCAGAAGGTACAACCCCGAGAAGAATTGCGCCTGAAAGGTACCTGGGTCCCCAGCCAAAACAGGGTGGGTTTTTGTGCTTCACGAAGAAGCATTTATAGGACAGGCACACATAGGCCACTTAAAAAGAAACTGTCACTTAAGGTGAAGTTGCAAGGAGTTCCATTGGTTATGGAACTAGACACTGGGTCTACACTTTCAATTATCTTCATTCACACATTCAGAAAGATTTGCTCTAGCAGTGGGTTCCAGGCCAAGCTTAGGCCATCCAATATAGTCTTAACGGACTTCCAAAATTCCAAGGTATGTGTTAAGGGGGAGGCCACCCTTAAAGTACAATACAAGGATTTTGAAGGTCCATTAGATGTATTGGTAGTTGGGGGTGAACGAACGAGTCTCATTGGACTCGATTGGTTTGAGGCCTTGGGAATACAAGTTACACAATTTGCAAACATTAGGTCTACAACAAGTCTGCAAAGAATTTGCAGATGTCTTCAGCCCCCAGCTGGGAGAATACAAAGGCCCCCCAGTTTCCTTGAGACTGGACCCCACTGTCACTCCCATTAGGGTGAAAGCAAGGAGTACCCTTTGCTTTGAAAGGAAAAATTGATGCTGAATTGGACAAATTGATTTAGTAAGGTGTTTTAGAACCTGTTGACTCAAGCCCATGGGAAACTCCCATAGTCACGCCTCTCAAGGCTAATGGGGACATTCGCATCTGTGCAGATTACAAATGCACACTAAATAAGGCATTGCAACAGCATGCATATCCTGTACCTGTAGTCAGCCACATTTTGGCCTCCCTCAAAGGGGGGGGGGCGTGTTTTTGCAAAGCTGGATTTAGCACAGGCTTATCAACAGTTACCTGTTGATGAAGCTGCTGCTGAAGCACAGAGTATTGTAACCCATAGGGGAGCATTCAAGGTCAAAAGACTACAATTTGGAATAAATGTAGCTCCTGGAATTTTCCAAAGTGTAATGGAAAACACTCTGAGAGGTATACCAGGGGTTTGCCCCTATTTTGATGATGTCCTGATAGCAGGACAATCCACTCAAAATTTAGCTGAGAGATTGAGGGCTGTTCTGCTGGGTTTCAGGAAAACAGGTCTAAAACTTAAAAAAGACAAATGCAAAATTGGATTGTCTTCTACAGATTTCCTGGGATTCAGAATAGATGCCAGGGGTATTCACCCTGCTGTGTCTAAATTAAAGGCTATACTGCAAGCTCCTAGGCCTAAGTCTAAAGCTGAGTTACAAGCTTTTCTGGGCCTCTTGAATTTTTACAATGCATTCATACCTGATAAAGCTAATGTAGCAGAGCCACTTCATAGATTCTTAGACAAACAGGCAGTGTGGCAGTGGTCACAAGCACATGAAGAAAGGTTCAATGAGGTCAAGGCCTTACTTACATCAAATGATGTGCTTGCACATTTTAATGAAACTCTTCCTATGTGCATCGCTTGTGATGCTTCCCCTTATGAGGTGGGGGCTGTACTTAGCCATTTAAGAACTGATGGAACTCAAGTTCCAATTGCATATTACTCCAGAACTTTGTCCTCTGCTGAGCGAAACTACGTTCAGATAGACAGAGAAGCCTTGGCCATTGTTGCTGGAATTAAAAAATTCCATGATTTTCTATATGGCAGACACTTCACGATCTATACTGACCATAAGCCTCTGTTGGGGTTGTTTACTACAAACAAACAAACTCCCCATATCATTTCTCCTAGAATGCTGAGATGATCCATCTTTCTGTCAGCCTATGACTTTTCTTTGGTTCACAAACCTGGCAAGGAAATGGGCCACGCTGATGGTTTTAGTAGATTACCTTTACAAATAGTAGAGGCTGACCCTGCCCCTGCCATCAACATTCTTTCCATTCAGGCGGTGCCTGAGTCACCCTTAAATGCCAGGGATGTGACTACTGAATCAGCCACGGATCTCATACTCACTCATGTATTGTCCTGGGTTTTGTCTGGATGGCCTGAGAGTTGTTCAGGTACTGAGTTTCAGAGTTTCTGGCTCAAGAAGCATGAGTTATCCACTTTTCAGGGTTGTCTGTTGTGGGGCAGCAGAGTTGTTATTCCTACCTCAATGAGACCTAGGGTCTTGGCTTCCCTTCATGAGGGTCATCCTGGCATTGTCAGAATGAAGGTGCTTGTGCATACCCATTTATGGTGGCCAGGGTTAGACAGGGAAATAGAGGCTCAAGTGCATGAATGCCACTTGTGTCAGCGCTCACGCCCTGAAATGCCTCAGGCTCCTGTGCATAGATGGGAGGATACACAGTCACCTTGGACTAGGGTGCATGTAGATTACGCTGGGCCCTTTCAGGGTCAATTCTTCTTGGTCCTTGTTGACAGCTATTCAAAGTGGCTTGAGGTTGTACCTGTCTCTTCCACCACTGCTGCCAAGACCATTCAAGTACTGAGAGGGATTTTTGCTGCACATGGGCTCCCAGATTTCCTGGTGTCTGACAATGGTCCTCAATTCACTTCTTTCGAGTTTCAGGCTTTTCTTGCAGGCCAACATGATTTGTCATGCCACCTCTGCACCATTCCATCCTTCCACCAACGGTATGGCTGTGCGGATGGTCCGCATCATGAAGGATGCTTTAAAGAAACTGACCTACGGGGACTGGCACCACAGGTTGGCAGACTTTCTTCTTGCTTACCGCACCACACCTTCAACTTCCACTGGGAAGAGCCCAGCTGAACTCCATTGGAAGCACAAACTGATCACTAAACTTGACAGGTTGCACCCGGACAGACTGCCTCCTAAGGTCACCCAACCCAGGGCACCACAGTGTCTGCAAGTGGGTGCCCCCATATGGACCCGGAACTATGGGCCCGGTCACTTGTGGGTTCCTGCTGTAGTATGCAAGGTCACTGGTCCATTGTCCTACGAGGTCTCCTTGGACGACGGTCGTGTCCTTTGGTGGCATATCGATCAGCTGCGTACGAGACTGGACTTACCCTCTTCAACTCCTGGGCTTTCTGCAGGGGGGGAGGGGGACCACTATGGGCAACGGGAAGGGTGTTGGCAGCAGCCGGGGCCAAACGGAGAGGCCGAAGAAGGCCTGTTCCAGGGTTCCGCAAGTGTTCCAAACAGGAATTCAGGGGAACAAGAAATAATACAGGCACCAGTGCCTACTCCAGCCAGGGAGTCACCCAGGGGGCATACTCATCACTCACAACTACCATTCATCACTCCAATCAGGGAGAATAACCGGGAGCATCCAAATAACCCAAACATTGCAAGAGAACTGGCACATAAACAGTCAAGCTGGCCCAGTACTGCTACTGCTTCCAAAAGGAAGTCTTCACACAGGAAAGGTAGTCAGAGAGGCAAATCCTGATTCTGGCACCTCCGGCATAGAATGGGGGGCAACTGAGTATTGGGGCACTGCAGAAACCCCAGACAATCCCATTACGGGGCTTGGGAGTGAAGGGATGCATTCCCTTGATAGGTCCATTATGGACTTGGAGAATTCTACAGCAATGCCAAACATTGGCAGGCATATAGAGGGGCCCGAGAGCCTACAGTTAGGCAGGTCAACCAGGTTCAGTGGGGAGCAAAGTCCTGGTCTGACGAGCCCAGTGGGCAAGCAAGCAGACCAGGCAACACAACACAGTTCATGGGGACTACCAGGGTTTGAAAGAGGGGGCAACTCCACTCCATCCGCTGCACAAGAGGAAGTAGGGGGTTCTCAGAATCTGAGGAGGTCACAGAGAGTAAAAAGATCTCCCAAGTACCTTGAGAACTTTGTAACCCTGTTGTCAAAGCAAGGAAAGTGAGATGGTACCTGCCGTTGTTGGAAAACTGGGAGTGTGAGTATTGGGCAATTAATTCCAAAACAATAGCCCGGTACCATTCTGTGGTATGGCTAGTGAACAGCTGCAACAGATGTGCAGGTTCTTGGGTTGGCACACCACGCTTGTGTTGAGGTCGCGTATAACTACCTATATAGTTAATAAGTCTCATCCGGGGGGGAAGGGGTGTTGTGTCCTGAGCCTGCAAAGGCAGGCTCGGGATGTTGCAACGGTCCCGGGCAGTTGCAAACTGCCCGGGACCAAACTGAGTGGCGCCGGCTTCGTGCCCATGCGTGAGGCGTGGAAGCACGCCATAATGTTACCTTTTTGCCCAGGGATTCTATTAAAGGAGTCAGAGAGGCCTTCGAGCCTCAGAGCTGTGACGGAGAGAGAACTACTGAAATAAAGGGCTGTTGGAATTACAGAATGTGCTGTATTCATTCGCCGTTGACTAGAGGACTCAACAGCTGGCACTACAGTATCTTCAGGACCACCTTCTCCAACCAGGATTGACATCTACAATACATAGATCATAATCACAGCAATCCCAGATTTCTATGAAGTAAATGGGACTGAGGGGAGATTAGGAGATTATGTCTTTCCATCATAGCACCAATCCTAGGGAACATTTTCCCTTTGGAGAAAAGATGGTTTCTCCTACTTCACCCTTACAGAAAGTGATAAAACTGAGCTGTTCCATACTTGAATGGCACCTTGCTATTCAATTAACTTGTGAGTTGTTGGGAAATTATCATAGTATTGCTGTATTTCAGAAAACTATTTTTAAGATAATAAATTGTACAGTGTTTGTTTACCTGCCTTATCAATGATATTTACTCTGGATGTTTTATCATTTGTATATAACAAGCTGGAACAACATTAAGAACATACACATCTGATAAATAAATGACACTCTTAAATCAATATTTTTTTCATTTCATTTATTAGATATATTTGCTGCCCATCTTGTTTAGAACATTTGCTTTCTTTTTTTTTTTATTAAAGAGTTTTATAAATTTTACAGAAAATAAAAGACAATACAAAAACAAAAAACAACATATACAAATAAAAAACAAACATTACCCAACAAAACCCCCCTTCCCCCACCCCTACCCAAACCCCCCCTTCCCCCCCCAGGGCCTCCCAGAGCAGAATATAGGCTTAATTAAAAAAAAGTTAAAAAAATTTATATTTATAAAAAAAGAGAATATAAAATAGAAAATATATATATATATATAAAGTTAAAAATTATGAAAAAACTATATAGTATTTTTTATATCAAATTTAAATTGTATGAATTTTATCCATTTATCCCAAACAGCAAGAAATTTCTCTTGCGTTTGACCCTTTAAGAAAGCCGAAATCTTTGCCATTTCCGCCAAATGAGACACTTTAAGAAACCATTCCTGCAATGTAGGCAAAGATTCCTTCTTCCAATATTGTCCTACTAACAGCCTCGCAGCTGTAATCAAATTTAACATCAATATAACCTCCTTTGTATCACAATCAATAACTATACCTAACAAAAATAATTGTGGAGTAAATTTTACCCTCCTTTTAAAAATTCTCTGGATATTCCACCATATCTTAATCCAGAATGCTTTTATCTCTCTGCACGACCACCAAATATGATAATAAGTAGCGTCCATACAACCACATCTCCAACATTTAGGTTGTAAGTCAGGGTACATAAAAGACATTTTTTGTGGATCAAGGTGCCATCTATAAAACATTTTATAAAAATTCTCCCTTAAGTTCTGTGCTTGTGTAAATTTGACATTTCTCACCCAAATAGTTTCCCAGGTGTCCAATGGAACTGGCTCACCAAAATTCTGCGCCCATCTAATCATACAATCTTTAATTAGTTCCGTTTCTGAATCCAATTCAACTAAAACCCCATAAATCCTCTTAATGTGGGTTTGTCTTTGATCCTTCACTTGCTTAATAAGATTTTCATCTTCTCTGAGAAAACCCACCTTACAGTCCATCTTCCATCTGTCTAATAATTGCCTATATTGGAACCAAGAATAAATAATATTTTCTTGTGCTAACTCTTCCCGTGATTTTAACTGCCAGTTTTGTCCATCCCATTTAAGTAACTGTCTATAGGACACCATATCCATTTTAACCCCTCTTTTTATTCCTTCTATTGCATGCCAAGGTATAGCCCATAATGGTACTTTGAAATCACTTTTATAATATTTTCTCCAAACCCTAAGTAAAGAAATTCTTAAGATATGAGATTTAAAAGCCCAATCCATTTTTTTATTAAATATTAAATAGGCATGCCACCCAAAAAGTAAATTCCATCCCTCTAAGTGAAGTATATCAGAATTTGTCAAATTTACCCAGTCACTAACTAATGTTAAAACCACCGCATCATAATATAATTTCAAATTCGGCACCTTGAGTCCTCCCCTCTCACGGAAATCTTGCATAATTTTAAACTTAACCCTTGGCTTTTTCCCTGCCCAAATAAATTTATTAAGGCCTTTCTGCCACTCAGTTAAATTGATCTCATTCTTCAAAATCGGTATCATTTGGAACAAAAAGAGAAACTTGGGTAGAATATTCATTTTTATCACTGCAATTCTTCCCATGAGGGATAATTGCAACTTTTCCCAATTCTTCAAGTCTCTCTGTACCCTAACCCACAACCTTTCATAATTATTTTTAAATAATTTTGCATTAGAAACAGATAGCATCACCCCCAAATATTTTACCTTATTAACAATTTCAAAACCCGTCAAATTAACCAAAGTCTGCTTCTCCCGACTAGTCATATTTTTAGGTAAAATTTTAGTCTTATTAACATTAATCTTAAAACCCGAAACCAAACCATAATTATGAATCAACTGTAATAATTTTACTACAGAATAAGTAGGTTGCGACAAAGTGATAACCAAGTCATCCGCAAAAGCTCTTAACTTATACTCTTTTTTATTAACTTCTATTCCTTTAATTTCCTGCGACTCTCGAATTTTGATCAACAGTATTTCCAGTGTTAAGACAAACAGCAACGGTGATAATGGGCAGCCCTGTCTAGTACCTTTCTCTATTGTAAAAACCTCTGACAAACCTCCATTAACGATAAGTTGTGCCGTTTGTTTTTGATATATTACCATAAGAGCTTGCAATATCTTTTCACCAAAATTCATCTCTTCCATTACTCTTAACATAAAATGCCAATTCAATTGATCAAAGGCTTTTTCAGCATCTAAAAATATCAGCCCTGCAGGAACTTGGTTATTTTTATCTAAATATTCTAATAAATTAATAATTTGTCTGACATTATTTTTCATGTACCTTCCAGTTATGAACCCAGATTGATCTTTATGCACAAGGTGGTGCACCACCCTCATAAGCCTATTTACTAAGATTTTTACAAATATCTTATAATCCACATTTAAAAGAGATATAGGCCTATAATTCTTTGGTAAAGTAAGATCTTGATCTTCCTTTGGAATCAATGATATAAAAGCAGTACGCCATGAGGGAGGAATCTCTTGACCCTGTAAAATGCCATTGAAAAGATCACCTAATGGTTGAATCATCTCCTCCAATAAGGCTTTATAATAAACAGCTGTTTGCCATCTCCCTTGGCCCGCAGCCTGGAGAAGACACCTTGGAGATCTGAAATTGCAACATGTGTTGCATGACTCTTGGGTCTTGCTCCTCCCACCAGCGGTGATACATTTCCAGGAGAAATCTCTTTGGCCTCTTTCTTACGTTGCTCCTTCTCTTTACGTTTATAAGCTACACGAGTCATTCTCTGCTCTTTAACCTCTGTCTGGCGTTGCCCTTCAGCTTGCAGCATCCCAGCAGAAACCAAACCGAATGCCTCAGACTGCTGCTCCGCCTCTTTGCCACTCAGGGATTTCTGAACAGGTAAAGTTGAGCCTGCACCTAGGACTGAAGTATAGAATTCTCTAGCTTTATCAACCGTATTCAATCTATAACGTGTCCCTGCATGGCTCAAAACAATACCCATCGGGATTTCCCATCTAAATGGCATCGATCTAGCTTTAAGCTCATTAGCTAAGAAAGCAAAATCTTTCCTGATTCTTAAAATTTTTGATGGGATTTCCTTTAGTATGATGACATCTTGGGCAGCTATCTGAAATCTTTTATTATAAAAGGCTTGTATGATCTCATTACGCAGAGACTTCTTCGTAAAATAAATCACCACATCTCTAGGCAAATTCTTCTGCTTAGCAATCCAAGAGTTAAGCCTGTACACTTTTTCAACTTCTCTGCGTAATTCTTCTTTATCCATATCCAAAACCACAGCCAAATCAGTAAGGACCACCTCCATCAGATCTTGATTCATATCTTCCTTGAGGCCTCTAATCCTCAAGGCATATTCCATCTGCCTATACTGAAACATCAGAATATCTTCTTGTGAAGTCTCCACCTTCCTTTCCACATCTTGAATTTTGTCATCAAAGGAATCAACTTTATCTTCAACTTCCTCGAGTCTTGCATCCAACTTAACCACCACTGTAGCCAAACCTGAGACTGCTGCAAGTATATCTTGTCGCAAAATATTATTGTTATTTTCCAATTGATCCTTTATCCCACTTATCTCTTCTTTGAAGTCAGATTTAATTTCTGATTTAAGCTGTATAGAAAATTGCTTCATTTCCTCTCTCATTTGAGCTACAGCCTCTCCCATTATACCTCTAACCTCTTGTGCTGAAAGTCCAGGCCAAGGAGGGGAGGGTGGTGGCTGTGCCGGTGGTGCATGTTTAAGTTGTTGTTGTGGTTGTGCAGTAGAAGTTATAGGAGAGGAAATCACCTTGGATGTTGTAGAAGGCGGCTGTCTCTTTGAAGCCATTTTAAATGACACAGTTCTCACTTCCCTTCCCCCCCCCCAAAAAAAAGAAATGAGGGGGAAAGAGAAAAATTTTTACTTTTAAAAGAGGCAGCAAAAACACTATAATCCTTGAAAATCCAGAGAAAAAAGACCAAGAAGAAAAAATCAAAAAAGAGAATTCAATACCAAAAGCGAAAGTAAAGTCCAGTCCTTAAAAGGAGAAAGTAAAACAAAAGACAAGGGAAAAAAAACTCCGTCACTTTCAAAACGCCATCTTAATTCCTTCTCCACAGTAATAAAAAGAAAAAAAAGGAGAAATAATCAAAACTAAATAAAAAAATAAACACCTAAATTATATAAGAAAAAATCCTTTAAACTGCTCTGTCCAGTTTTTTAGGAATTACTCACCAACTCTCTATAAGCACGGAGATAGAAGCGGCAGTTTCTTTTGCTTCCTAGGAAGCAAAAACAGCTGGGAGGCGGAGACAACAAGAGCTCCGAGGGAACACTCCTTTCACCCCCTCTAGAATTAAATCCAGAGAGGGTTCAGGGGTTCTACCTCTACTCTTGTACTCTCTGTCCCTTCCCTTTGCCCGGGAAGGGAATTCAGAGCCGCGGGCCAGCTGATGCGCGCTGCGCTCCGCGGCTCTAACACTTTCCCAGCTGGACGGCTAAAGGATAGCCGCCATCGCTGTCGCTCCGTACCGGAAGCCCCGAACATTTGCTTTCTTGTAAGAAGCATTCAGCTTCATTTGTTTTATTGTCTTTCTCCAAGCATTGGCATATTGACAGCGATGGCCTTGAAGTTTATAAGTTTGCACAACTTGTACTGCAATCCCTACCAGAGAGGGATTCCTTTTCTGTTTACCACTTACTTGATCCCACGGTTTTGCAAAGCTGCACATTGAGATTTCAAGACGATTTTCATAAACTGTCCCTTTTGAAATAGAAAAGATACATAAAAATGGAGTCAATATGTGACTAAAGATTTGTTCACAGTGACTTGTCAAAACCTCTTGAAAATTTGTTGGTGTTTGCTCTACATGTTAAGTAGGGAATGATGTCAGTTCCAAATAAGCCAAATTGCTCCTTTTCTCAACATTTATTATTTGTTTAGCATATGGCATACAATGTCAGGGAAATCTACGCATACTAGACTCAATGTAGGCCTGGCAGCTTAGATTGCTAGCTCATCTATTTGATGCTTGAGTGCATATCCTTGGTGGCAAACTAGCTTTACACCAGCAAAGAAGCAGTGCTCGGGTTGCTGGCTCTTCTGGGCTCATCCATTGGTCTCGCCTCACCTCATGTCACAATGGCTTGCATCTGGCCAGGTCCAGCTTTGACTTCTGCTTTCTGCACACAGAAATGCAGGTTTCCCACTGAATGTTGTACACTTTTGAATGGCTGGGTGTGAAGGAGCTAGGGATCTAGTTATGGGATCTCACTCTGTCTCACAGAGCTGGACTCTAACCACCGGAGTGCAGACCATTTCTGGCCAGCAGTTCCAGTGTCATTAAACCACTGTGCCACCCCATCCACTTCTCTCAGAAAATCTGTAGTCTTGTAAAGCAAGCTTCATATCTCTACAAGAACTGACAATACCTCACTGACACTTGCTTATCCCTCCAAAAATGGGATGGAAAGTGACCAAGAAATAACATAGACTAGATTAGGAATAATGATAATGTTGAAAGTATTGGTATGCAATGTGCCATCCTTTTTAATTTATATATGTATTAATTGTGTTGTTACTAGTTTATTGGTATTCTCTACCTGAAATTAGGTAGTCATCTTCTTGGAACGGACCATCATGTATATATCCACACAAAGAATCTGATTCTGGCGAGTAGAGAACCCGTGCATTTACTGCTCTCCCTGAATCCTTGAATACCTTCAGAAAGAAAAATAATTCAGGGCAAGAGTAAGTCAAGAGAATTTGTCATGAGAGGGACAATATCCCTTCACAAAAGATTGAATATCTGCCAACTTGCTCTTCGTCATATGTTTCAGGAAGATGAGAGGCTTACCTGAACAGGCCGAATAGAAAATTTATTTATGTCTATATACGAAGGAGAGTCAGGATCCCGCTGGACACCCATAAATAGGACCCTCATCACTAGAGAAGGAAGGAGAGAGAGAGTGTGTGAGAGAGATTTTCCCGTAAGAGGTTTTAAATTGCAGATTTTTCAATACAGAACAAACTCATTGGTGCTGGTTAGTCTTATTCACAAAGGATTCTGAAATAAGAAAAATATTCGGCTTTCATGACATAGGAATGATTTTGCTACAACTGGAAGAATTTATGTTGTCAGCAAAACCTACAAAGTAGAGAAATGGGGAGTGATAAGGGATGGGAGAAAAATATTCATTTTCAAAACTCACCAAAGTCATGTTGGCAACATGCTTTCCGCAGACTTAGTGGCGCACATGTACAGGCCTCAGTGAGATCACCCAAGAGCATGAGGACAAGGAAGCTCGCTAGGAAAAATCCATATGATTTTGTAGTATCCATTTCTTGCTTTGCATGAAGCCTCTCGCTTAGGACAGAGGTAATGTTTCCTTTCTGCAGCAGTCTTTCTGGAAGAGCGTTG